>NC_135656.1:7857891-8050795 GCF_964188315.1 Podarcis muralis
TTCTTCCCTCTACTTGTTCCCTTTGTTGAGCATAACATATACAATGGTACCTCGGGTTATAGACGCTTCAGGTTACAGACACTTCAGGTTACAGATTCCGCTAACCCAGAAATAGTACCTCGGGTTAAGAACTTTGATTCAGGATGAGAACAGAAATCGTGCGGCGGCGGCGCAGTGGCAGAGGGAGGCCCCATTAGCTAAAGTGGTACCTCGGGTTAAGAACAGTTTCAGGTTAAGAACAGACCTCCAGAACGAATTAAGTTCTTAACCCGAGGTACCGCTGTATTTAAAAGCTTTACGCATTTAGTCTGACCACTGAGATTTGAGCTTCCCTAGGGCAGAACTTCAAGGTTGTGGGAAGTGGTGTGGAATATTTGTATGTTAAGAAGCAGTTTTGAAAAATGTCTCAGTGATAGGACCAGCCGATAGGACCTGAAGCTGGGATGAGGAGCCTGTGGTCCTCCAGATGTTGGTGGACTCCCAACTCCTGTCATCCTCAGCCAGCATAGCCTGTAGTCAGGGATGTTGGGCAATGCATTCTGGCAACATCTGGAGGGCCAAAGATTCCTAATCCCTGAAGGAGACAACTAGTATGTAAAAGGGATGGTCCGGGTTCTCCATTAAACCCTCCTTATCTCAAGCCTGCACCCTTGTTAGACTGAGAGTAGTAAACTGCCGTATCAAAGTTCTGGCTCAAGCAACCTCCTTTGTAAGAGGCATGAGAGAGTTCAGTGTTTATTAGGAAAGAAAGAGCTTGTTTGTTCTGGGGAAAGATTACAAGAACAAACTATTTCAGACACATCTTGGGAGAGCTGTCTCTGCTATATAGACTGGACTGCAATTGGACTTTGGTATCACTGAAAGCTGTCTATTCCTGCAAGGTGGGAACAAGGGGGAGTGTGGAACTGCAGGCAGAAACTCAGGAACTTTGTATGTTCAACTTAAGGCTTGTTTTCTTGCATTTATATCCCACCTTTTTCTTCAAGGAGCTTAGGGTGACATACATGGTTCTCCGTCTGCTCATTTAATCCCAAACAACAACCCTGTGAGGTAGGATAGGCTGAAAGGCAGTGACTGGCCCTTCATGGCCAAGTGGAGATTCGAACACAGGCCTTCCAGGTCCTCGTCTGACACTCTAACCATTTCACCACACTGGCAAAGAGACACTCTTCTGCCAGTTTTGGCAGAACCAAACTTGCCTACCCTGAGGGAAAATGCTAATTACAGTGGACCCTCTGGTTACGAATTTAATTCGTTTCAGGGGTCCATGTTCACCCCAAAAAATCCATAACCAGAGGTGTCACTTCTGCGCATGCACGTGGCACAATAGAGTGCTTCTGTGCACATGTGCAGAGAGCTTCTGCACATGCGCGAGTGGCGAAACCCAGAAGAATACGCTTCTGGGTTTGCCTCTTTCGCAACCCGAAGATTACATATCCAGAGCGGTACGTAACCTGAGAGTCCACTGTAATGTTAATCACCCTTTGCTTGCAGCCTTATTCTCCTCTTTTTTGTGTTTCTTTCCAGTGGGCACCTGTCAGTCAAGTTTAAGAAATGGCACTTCTGTTCTCAATGCAGAATTGAAATAAAAATACTCCACAGGTTGAAAAGTGCTGTGTGTAAATTCCAGCAACACTGGCCTTTTGGTTGGAGTTGCTTGGTAGATCGTTTGTTTAATTTGTTAGTTGCTTTATCTTGCCCAGGGCAGCCCAAAGCGACTTACATCCAAACAAACAGACAGATAGAAAACCCTCCGTAGATACATTAAAACCAAGAGGAAAAATAAATGCATGAGGAATTACCTGCTCTTCATATCCGCACCTGCCTTCTGGTTGTATCGTGTTATGAGTGGATGAGGTCTGTCGTATGATGGGTCCATCCACGTGACGCAGAATTGGGCTCTTACATCCTTTACAGCAGTGGTTGGTAGTGACCACCTGTGATCGATGGGACTGTGAATAGGTTGAAAAGTACCTGGGGTGGGATAGAAATTTACAAGGCATTTGGGTTGGGCTCAATGGTGGTCTAGAAAACCTTGCTTTACAGTCTCTTCAACATGAATTTACTGAGCTAGATCAGTGTTTCCCAACCGGTGTTCCGCGGCACACTAGTGTGCCGCGAGATGTTGCCTGGTGTGCCGCGAGATGTTGCCTGGAGGGAGGCGGGCGAGGGCGTTTGCTTCCCGGAGGACGGAGCGAGGGCGCCCCCTGCTGGGCCGGGGCTCGCTCTCCCCAGAGGGTAAATCTGGATCAAATGGGGCGAGGGGCGGGCAGAATTCTGGGGGCCACTGATGTCCTACAGACCCCCCCCAAGTCCTCCGGGGCGCGCGCTCTGCTGGGCTCTTTTCGGTCGTCGTGCTTGTGGGAAGCCGCCCCTTCCCTGGGCGACGCGCCGCCTCGCGACTCCGGAGTCAGTCCCGCGGGCTCTCGGAGGGACTCGCGAGCGACGGCGCGGCGGCTCCGGGGCGCGCTCAGCCGGGCCGCCGTGCGCCCCCGCGCAGCCTCTACTGCAGCTGCCCGGCGTGGAGCGCGACGCGGAGCCGGCCGGGCTTGGAGGCGCCCAGGTAGGGCCGAGCCGGGCGGGGGCGGGGAGGTCTCGGTCTGCTGCGGGCGCAGGAGGGCGAGCGGGAGAGGGGGAGCCGTTGGGTCTCCTGGAAGGAAGCGAGGCGGCGGCTGAGGGGGATGCAGCCCCGTCCCCAGCAACAGGCGCTCCTCGAAGTGAGGCCACAAGTCGGGGCTCGGACAGGGCCTGGAAGCAGCGGCTCCGGCTCTTGGGAGCGGAGAAGGGGACTTCAAAAGCGGCCTGGAGGAGAAAAGCCCCGATGCAGCGAGAGCGGGGAGCGTGCTGCCTTGTCCAGGCCTCCTCGCTTTGTGCCGTCCGCTGCCGGGAGCAGGACACGGGGGCTCCTCGTTCGCATGCTTTCCTGGGTGATCGGTGAGGGTTAGGGTTAGGGTCCCTCAGTCCCTCGCTTTGCTGCCTCCTCCCCCCCCCACCCCCAAAGCTTGGAGGTTCCCCGGCAAGGGGGAGGGAAAAAAATTGAAAGTTACACTTTCGTGCGTCCCTCCCGGCGTGACGCTGCGCGCTGATGTCACGGGGCTGTAATGGTGGTGTGCCTCGAGATTTTTTTCATCAAACAAGTGTGCCTTTGCCCAAAAAAGGTTGGGAAACACTGAGCTAGATGATGCATTGGCGTGTCCACAGGCTGATTCGCTGGGGGTGCAGCATTTTATTACTATTATTTATTGAGTTTATATACCCTGTGCCCTATACCCAGAGGTCTCAGGGCAGTTCACAGAAAAGATCACAACGTATATAATCAGAATGAAAACAACAACCCAATAACACTCCCCCCTGAAAAGAGCCCCATTTTAAAAGGGTATAGGATATTGATTAGGTCAGCCAAAGGCCTGGTTAAAGAGGAACGCTTTTGCCTCGTGCCGAAAGGTGTGTAATGAAGGCACCAGGCGAACTTCCCTAGGGAGAGCATACCACAGACGGGGAGCCACTCCAGAGAAGGCCCTGTTCTATTGGTGCCACCTTCCTCACCTCTAGAGGAGGAGACACAAGAAGGAAGGCCTCAGAAGATGATCTCAGGGTCTGGGTAGGTTCATATGGAAAGAGGTGGTCCTTGAAGTATTGCGATCCTGAGTTGTTTAAGGTCCATGCATCTTGAATGCAGCAACACTGTCTTTTTTAGACCTTCTCGACCATCTCGTCAATGCACCCACATCCACCACTGTAAATGCAGCGCTCAAAAGGACATGAACCACACTCTGGCTGTGTGGTTCCATGTGTGCTCCACCTTCACCACCATCTTTCCTTCCATCACCACAGATCTATGTGTTCTGTTACATTTACATCTCCAGCCCCATCTTCCCTGGAAGAGGTGAAAAGAACAGACTCGGACTGTTGCAGAGTCTCATTAAACTTCGGGCGCCCCATGTGCCCTAATGATTTTTACTTCTTTGTGTTCTCTCCTAGTGAATGTGACCTCTTCTAAAGAGCCTGGCTCTACAGAGAAATCTCCCACCATGACACCGGGGAAGGAGCGGGAAGCATTATATGGTAAATTCGCTATTTCATTCGTTGTTGTTGTAAGGAACTTGATGAAACTTTTCAGACCCAACAGACAGAATCTTTTAAAAATCCTGTCTTTAATTGAATGTCTACTGTTTTCTCTGTCTTATGTACCAGTGCAAGATGTTAATTCAGGACAGTGTTTGGGTTTTTAAGAAATCATCATTATTAAATTTCTATACTGTCCTTCATCCGAGGATCACAGGGCAGTTTACAGTATAAAAACACAAAAAACCGTATTTTTGCTCTATAAGACTCACTTTTTCCCTCCTAAAAACTAAGGGGAAATGTGTGTGCATCTTATGGAGCGAATGCAGGCTGCACAGCTATCACAGAAGCCAGAACAGCAAGAGGGATTGCTGCTTTCACTGCGCAGCGATCCCTCTTGCTGTTCTGGCTTCTGAGATTCAGAATATTTTTTTTCTTGTTTTCCTCCTCCAAAAACTAGGTGCATCTTATAGAGCGAAAAATACGGTACATATCTTAGTAATAAAAATACACGCGCGCGCGTGCACACACACACACACACACACACACACACACCGGCAGTTTAAAAGGCGGCTGATTGTTAAATTAGCCAAAGGCCTGGGAGAGGAGGAATGTTTTTGCCTAGAGACTAAAGATATGCAATGAAGGGGCCAGGCGAGTCTCCCTGTGGAGAGCCTCCTACAAGCGGGGAGCCACCACAGAAAAAGCCCGTTCTCATGTTGCCACCCTCTGGACCTCTCGTGGAGGAGCCACATGAAGAAGGGCCTCAGGTGATGATTGGAGAGTCTGGTTCAGTTTGTATGGTTTCCTTGAAATGAAGGTCTGTGAAGACTGTGATGTCTTTAAGGTATATTATTTTATTTACACATATATACAACCTGTGCATATAGGATGGAGAGGCTCACAGCAGATCTTACTCCTTCATTGGGTTTCCAGCACAGAACAAACAGGTTTCTGTCTTTGCCTCTTCTAGCATCCAGCTTTTCAACTCACCCACCAACTCTGGCTTTTGTTGTTCTACCTACCAGCCAAGCGGTGGTGAGGGGAAATGCCCACGTATTTGCTTCTATAGCAACTTCTTTGGATTTGTAAATCACGGTACTTAACTAGTCATCCAAAGCTAGACAAAGGAACTGGTTTGGCAAGCTTGCTCTTATTTCTTTATTAAAATTGTTATGCATCATAAAAATATATCACAGTGGTGATATTCATTCTCTTATACGTTCCACTCCACGCATGCAGAAACAGATGTTTTGGAAAGGGGCACGGTGTGTGGGGCCGAGTCTTCCCTCATAACGCAATAGTGGAAAACCAACCCTGATCTGGAAGGTCCCGTTCTCTTTGCCCCCATCCCTGCTTTTAGGACTGGATAAGAAATGGGAGCAAGCCCCTGCGACTGCATATCATTTGTCCAAGTCAACTGTGAGCAAACTCTGTGGAACTGGGAGATACATTCTAGGAAATCCTTTAACTGCTGGCTTGTTAAATCCACCCAGCAGTGTTGCACAAGATAATTTTATACGGGCTCTATATTCACGTTATCACCACCTCCCAGCCATTGTAATGGACACTTTTTAGTTTGTCTTGAATTACGCCTATGGGCTTGTGCAGCTAGAAAACGCTGCTATATGGCTCTGTGTTCTCAAGGCCCTGTAAGAGGTTGGCTCTGTCTGAATTTCAGTGGTGTTGGGGAAGGTCAAACCAGATGGACCTCTGAGATGACTTTTATCTTTTGTAAACGTAGCTAACAACAGCTTTGGCTTTAATGGGCTCCAGTTCCCTGTGATCATGAAACCCAAAAAATACCTTCGAAAACCCTCTGTTGCCTCCAGGCCCTCTGAAAGAGAAATAATTCCACTGAGCCCCTTTCACCAGATGAGGACGTAGCTTAGTACTTACTCTTTCCTACTTCCAGAGTAGCTTCAGTATTGAGATCTTTTTCACAAATCTACATCACTTTCATAGGAACATAAGACACTGCCTTTTTCCAAGTCAGACCAATTGTCTGTATATTATTATTATTATTATTAATAATAATTTCCAATTTATGACTCTCCCTTCACCCTAAGGTCCCAGGACAGGTTGCAGCAATTAAAATGCAATGTTAAAAACAACACGAAGTCGCAAAAACCTGGGGTGGGATGTCCTAAAAATGCACATCTCAGGTGTCAAAAGCCAGGATAAAGAAGTGTGTCATCAGCATGAAGATTGAATGGATTGAAACTGGGACATTCGGCACGCAAAGTGAGCATCGTACTTCTGAGCTATGGCTCTTCCATGAATACTTTCAGCAACTGCCTTCTGGGCAAGAAAATTTCATGCAGTACTATAACTCGTGGGCCCTTTCTCTTTGGAAGTTATTTATAGATTGCCCTTTATTGCTTTTCTTAATTCTAACAGTCTTGGTGGATTTGCCAAGTTGAAAGCATATGTGTTTGTTAGCCTGCTTATATTATTATTTTTTATTCATTTCATTTCTATACCGCTTTATATTTTTAAGAAAAACCTCAAAGCGGTTTAATGGTAAAGGGTAAAGGGACCCCTGACCATTAGGTCCAGTCGTGACCAACTCTGGGGTTGCGGCGCTCATCTCGCTTTATTGGCCGAGGGAGCCGGCGTACAGCTTCCGGGTCACGTGGCCAGCATGACTAAGCCGCTTCTGGCGAACCAGAGCAGCGCACAGAAACGCCGTTTACCTTCCCAATGGAGCAGTACCTATTTATCTACTTGCACATTGACGTGCTTTCGAACTGCTAGGTTGGCAGGAGCAGGGACCGAGCAACAGGAGCTCACCCCGTGGCAGGGATTCGAACCGCCGACCTTCTGATCGGCAAGTCCTAGGCTCTGAGGTTTAACCCACAGCGCCACCCATGCATAGGAGTCTACTGTAAAGGTAGAATTTGCCAGTAATGGGGGAATTGCACCAACTATCCACGAGTTATTTTCTTTTGGGGCTGGGCATGCAGCTTTTCTAAAAGAAAATACTCGTGTCCATCTGAGCTGAAACCGACTCAGTTAACCCATTACTTTTAGCCTCTGGCTGGATAACTGAATTTTCTAAGAGCCGATTTTCTGATGGGATTTAAGGAATGAAACGTAACTGTTTATACATAACACAGGTTCCCGTTCCCTGACGTAGAGGAAATTGAGTAGTTCATGAACAATCCTCTCATTCTCTGTCTTCTTAAAACCATAATATAAACGATGACCAAATGCCAGTTACAGTTCTGAATGCGCCAGTTAAAATGTTGCTCAGTGGTATGCATAGGTAAGGACGATTCTTGGCCAATATTCTTGAAATAATGACTCGCTGGTTTTGTGCTGTTAAATATGTTGATTTTACTAGATGTGGTCACAGCTATAAAAATCAACATATTTTAAATGTGTGTAATTCAGTTGCACTTCACTACTGAATAGCAAATTGGTGTCTTGGTCAGCAGTTTTATCAGTCTGCGGAAGTAGGCTTTTAAATAATATTTCCTCAGGAGAGAAGAGCCAAGAAAACACAAGGTGACTTTCCTCCACGGAGTGGTTTTTCAGAACTCTTGAAATACTCAGCTCCTAAGGAACAATCCTTGATTTTTGCACGCAGTCTTTAGGCTTTTTCAGACCTGAAGAAGGAAATCAAATCTCCCCAGGTCTTCGCCGTTTTACAGGAAAGGTGCGCCCACAACTCTCTGAAACCACCAACGGAAAATATCTCTATATGCTTTTCATGTTCTTTGTTAGGTGTGGTATTTGAAAATCCTGCAGTAATGTCTAATTTTTCTTCTCTTTAAACTGCCTAGTCTTGAAAATGTCCAAACTAGCAATGGAACATTAGCTGAGTAATGATTAGATCAGCTGAATCACTGCTTGAATTTCTTTTCTTTTTTTTAATGATATTTATTAAAAGTTTAAAGATTACAGAAAACAGAAAAAAGAAAGAAAAAAACCAGCAATTTTTTTTTTTTACAAAACATACATTACAATACATTAAAAAAAAAGGGGGGGGGACAAAAAGTACATAAAAACCAATACCACAATACAACAAAAAACACACACCCAATATTCCATATCTTTATCTTTCATTTGCTTGTTTCATCGACCTCCTCACACCTCCCTTTTTGTGTTCTAGTTTAATTAATTGTTTCAGCAAATTCTTTCCATCTTTCTCAATTTTTGTTGGGTAATTTATCTTAACAGTCTAACCTATTAATTAACTCAGCAAGTCCTTTCCATCTTTCACTATATTCTGTCGTTCAATTTGCCTTGATTTATTTTAACCTTATCTTACCATAAAATACCTTAAAGCTTAAAACTTAATACTTATTTATACATAACTCCTTATATCATTTCTACTAAAGCCAAATAGTTTCATTCCAACATTTTCCCTGATATTTGTTAATTTTACACTAATTCCCAAAATAATTTTTTTTAACAACTTTCTTCCAATCTTCATCCAACGTCTCTTCTTCCTGGTCTCGGGTTATGTCAGTCCTTGCTGTCCATTCCATCTAGTCCATCAACCTGGTAATCTTATGTCCGAGGCTCTTAAGTCTTTTCCATGTCCCTTCTGCAGATCTTCTTCCACTGCTTGAATTTCAAAGGACCAGAGAGGGATAATCTGATCATGGTTGACCATCATGGCAACTGTTTTTAGGAGGCTTTGGGTGGGGATGATTTGGCTAAAACTGGAGAATTCTGCATGGGGACTGTGGATTTCCCTAAAGGCTTCTCTCCCTTCTTCCCCATGTGTTGCTAAAAGGCTACCTTAAGAGTTCTAGTAGCTTACCTGTTGATAGCATCATACTCCAACTCCAACTCCAACAAAGTCTCCTGCATTGGCCAGAGTTTGAACTAGATGGCCTGTCCAGTTATCTTCCATATTTGTGATGCTATGGGCAGATCAGAAACTAAAAAAATAATATGCCACTTTGATGGCGTCTGATTTTGACACGACGGTGGTGTTATTTTCTAGGAGTGTGGAGTTTTGACACCATTTTTGTCATGGCCAAATATTTGGATAAACAGTGAAACCTGTGGGTTAAATGACAGCTTTCTGCTCTCACCAAAACAAAGCAGAAAATTCACCATCATCTAGTGCAGGGGTCTGCAACCTTTAAGACAAAAAGAGCCACTTGGACCCGTTTCCGAAGGAAAAAAACCTGGGAGCCGCAAAACTCATCATTATAAAAATAACTTTTTTGTCACTTTTTAAAAATTATTTATTTGTTTGACCCCTCAGAATTACTCCTCCTCATAGAAATAAACGTTAAATTAACAAGTTACCTTTGTGTGTGTGTTCTTCACTCCCCTTCAAAACAGTGACCAGCGTACATGCCCCCTTTCAAGGCAGTGACCAGCATACATGCCCCTTACAATGTAGCGGGCGGGAGGGAAGGTGACGTCGGGACGGTGCATGACTAACGCACGCACCGCCCCCATGCGACGTCACAGCCAGTACAGCGCCCGCCACAGTGGGGAGTGTCGGGGTGCACAATGCGCCTCCTCCCCTCGCTAGTATCCGCCCCGGAGCCGCGGCAAAGGTGTAAAAGAGCCACATGCGGCTCCGGAGCCGCGGGTTGCAGACCCCTGATCTAGTGAAATCCCCAGGCACCAGGTTGAAATTCCCCTTCCGACTTGAAAGCCCTGTGCAATACTGAAGCAAGCAACCCTGTAAAGACCGAAATCATTTAGCATGCCCCTAAAACAGAACTTCTCTCCTTTTGCTGACCTATATTTGCCAGGCAGCCTTACACACCTTTTCAAAGAGGACATTCCAGATTCTTTCTCTCTGCCAAGGCCTTGCGACAGCTTACGCTTTTTGTCAAGTGGCCAGTTTTTCAGTACGCAACTTCAGGGAAGTCGACAACAGGCTGCATCTATGCGCTACATCTTCTTCCTTACACTTTCTCGTCTTTGTTTAACTAGCTAGGCAAGGTGAGCTTGGCTCATCTGGGGGTGGAATTCTTCCTGCGGTGGTGGTTTTCATTACACAACTGTTGCTTTAAAGCCACCATGTCAACAGATCTGCTGAGTGGCATCGCCTCTTTAATTTGGGAGGCGGGGAAGGCAGAGGTGTAGGAGGAGAAACTGACTTCACAGCTGCAACAGAAAACCGTGTGTTATGTGCATCCTCCTTTTTCTCGACTATATATTGGTCTCTTCTACGCTTCCAAGGAGGCTGGTGTAAGTGGAGCTCAGCTTTCTTGGTCCCTGGAAGCAGAAGCAAAATGCCACGTGGGGAATACAAATTGGAGTATAAGAGTGAGTAGAACCGGAGCGTTGGGGCAAGCGGGAGGGGGTAGAATAACATTTCAGGACTTGGTGTAAAACTTTTTCCAGTGTCTTGTAACTTTTCCCTTTTGCAGAGAGCGGAGGGCTGTTTTGGGGAAAACCCTTGTTAGATGCCTTCCGTAGATCTGTGTCTACGTAGCACTCTTTCATGCAATTCTTGTTTGCTGATGGGAGAGTCAGTTTAATCCACAACTTCCCTATGGTTGAAAAAAAAGAAGTTGTGCTTTGCACCTGAATTCTGTGTGTTACCCACATTTTTATCTGGAATAAAGCTGCAAGATGTGTTAAAGGGTGAACATTATTTTCAGCCCTTCAGGACTGGACCCAAAGGGTCTGTCTAATCTAGCCTTCTGTGACCTTTGGGAAACTCACAAGGCAAAAGCCATTCCATCAAGATAAGGAATACTTGAATACTTTATAGAAATTTGGTATGTGCAGAATGGAGCCTCTGCACTTCAGTCAATGAGCAGAACGAGCTTGGGCTTCAAATGAAGGATATGTTTTTATGTCTAGAGCAAAAAAAAAAAAAAGCATGTCAGTAACAACAGACTTTTGCTGGGATTTCTTGCGCGCCAAAGAATAGGATGCTTACAGTACATAGCATTAAAACCTGCCTACGGGCTTACACTGGGACGTGGGTGGCGTTGTGGGTAAAACCTCAGTGCCTAGGACTTGCCGATCGCATGGTCGGCGGTTCGAATCCCCACGGCGGGGTGAGCTCCCGTCTTTCGGTCCCAGCTCCTGCCCACCTAGCAGTTCGAAAGCACCCCTAAGTGCAAGTAGATAAATAGGTACCGCTTTATAGTAGGAAGGTAAACGGTGTTTCCGTGTGCTGTGCTGGTGCTGGCTCGCCAGCTGCAGCTTCGTCACGCTGGCCACGTGACCCGGAAGTGTCTCCGGACAGCGCTGACCCCCGGCCTCTTAAGTAAGATGGGCGCACAACCCTAGAGTCGGACACGACTGGCCCGTACGGGCAGGGGTACCTTTACCTTTACCTTTACGGGCTTACAATCTAAACAGACTGATAAGGAGAAGGAAGGAAGAGGGAAGATGATGGAGGAAGAGAGATGCTTTGCCAACTAGTAGTTATGTTGTTCTCGAAGCTACTAACATGAGTTTGACCAAACTGCGGGAGGCAGTGGAAGACAGGAGTGCCTGGCGTGCTCTGGTCCATGAGGTCACGAAGAGTCGGACACGACTAAATGACTAAACAACAACAACAAGAAGAAGTTATGTTGAAGGGAGAGAGCAAATGATCACCTGGTTTGGAAAACAGGAGGAAATGGCTTCTCATTCTAGAAAGGTATTGGTAACAAGGGAAGGACTGGAATCGATCTGGCTGTAAGGAAGGAGCAGGTGGTCAGCCTCTTGGGCTCTGGGCTTGGCAGGACCTTCAAGCGCAGGTAGGAGAAGACATGTCCCCAAGAAGGAAGGTACCTCTTCACCTCCATCAAAGGGCAGCCCTGTGGTCTCTGCTGGAAGCCAATCATATATAGGCTGCACAGCTCAACTGGATCCCTGCCTGTTGACACCCACCCAACCCAATTGCAGGGACCCAACATGTTGAAACCATCAAATTGTGTTCTGAGAAAGTATTGCAGTAGGCCTGCAACTTACTTGGGGGTTACGTTCTGGGAATTGCACCTAAAACATAAATTCTGTAAAGTAAAAATCCATTGGGTTCAGTGGCAGGTGGGATTGCTAAAGTCATTTTTCCTGAAACCCCACCCTTTTCTGCCCCATTTTTAATTTTTCGCTATGTATGTAAATCTGAAGATGCGTGAGTTAATTGTGTGCAAGTTGTTGGTACTATTCTTATTATTTGTATATGTTGTGTGTAGATTATTAGACAAAACTATAAATGCTCTCTTATCTTCTGCCTGTTCCTTTTGCCATTGGCAGAATTGTTGAATTGTGTGAAGTGTGCTCTCTTGCATCCTTCCGTTCTTAAATTTGTGGGGCTTAGCTTGTTTTCTTCTTCAGCAACAGCCGGCCACTAATGAGGAAGACATCATGCTTTTCGCAGGAGATACTTCTTAAAAGAACTTTTTTTGCAGTCAGGGTTTTAGAGTGATTGTACCAAATTTCATCTTTGTACCCCAGAAACAACCTTGCAGCTTTGAAACAGGAGAATAAGTTTCTTCTTGCAAATGACAGGGCACATACACAAACTAAATGCATGCAAAATATGGATAGTTTTAAGAGCGATTAACCATGGCTTCATTGTTGAGGGACAGATGACCTTGTGCAGTTCCTAAAATTCTATGTAACCTGACTGGCAGACAGCGAGATCCTAAACATGACTACTCTTAATTCAGTAGGACTTGCTTCTGTAATCCCAGGTCAGTGGGCATCCAATTTTAACGTTAATTTTCTTTCCCCCTTTTAAGAAAATGGGCCTGTGATAATGAAGACAATGTCAGTGTGCACAAATTAAGTTTCTAATATGCAAAGCAATTTACCATGTTTGCTTTATCTCTGTGTACAGTCATTCTGTCTACTGTAGTCACTACTTTTGGACACGAGGGCTGAGAGGTCCAGCAAAATCAGGTCTCTAGAGGATAATCCTTTGACACCCCCCCCCCCTCAATCTGCTAAGCCAGACACAGAGAGAGCACCATAGCATCCGATCTTGTGTAAAACTGAGGTAGCCAATAAACTTTCCTCCAGATGCTCTTGGACGACAAGCCTCTGCCCATCTCTGATGATTGCCCATGGTGCCTGGCACTGATGGAAACTGGTCCAGCAACATTTGACAGGCACCGTGTCTTTGACTTCACTTGACGTGAAGGTTGGCATTGAATTTTTCTCCTTTAAGCTGCACTCTGCTTATCAAAATTTCCATTATCGATTTGCAGAAGATTCCTCTGGGGACGGCGTGAGCACCATTTGCAACACCACACTACCATCTCAGCTTTCTGACTCTACAGATGAATTTACCACCTACTTTGATCAGAAAATACCTGTGCCTGAAGATGAAAAGGTAAGCAAGGGCGTTTGTCCACCTCTCCTTCAGGGGAAATAGAGGTGTGTGCAGGGCAGCAATCCCCAAATGCTGTGTTGGGGAACTACTATTATGCCACGGAAGAACTGCTTACACAGAGGGAGAAATAACCTACCTGAGCCCCAAAGGACAACCTGTGGAAGAGATTGACCACTGTGTCCCTGCCTTGACCAGGCTCCCTTCCAGGCAGCTTCTTCTGGGAAGGGGTGTAATTCTGCACAAGGTGCCATATGCAACAGAATTAATCCTTTATCCTATGAGGCTGCATGAGTTGCTGCTCTGAGCTTCCCTCTTTCCAGTTAAGGCCAACACTAAATTCATGCAGAGATAGGCGGTTCTGGGTATTTTGGTTCCTTTGTTGTTGTTTTTTGAGTTGGGTTGGGGTTGGTTAAATGTTTAGTTGGGGTTGGCAGTTATTTTAATTTGGGTATAACTTCCTCCTCCTCCTCTTCATTTCTGTTGATTTATTGGTTTTAGTCTATATAAGATACAGTGGTACCTCATGTTGCGTAACCTCCAGGTTACGGAATCTTAGGGTTATGGCCGAATCTGGGTTACGGCGCATGCTCAGAAAGGCGTCTCTGGTTACAAAGTTTTTGGGATACGGCCAGGCCTCTGGAACAGATTCTGTTCATAACCAGAGGTACCACTGTATCCTGTTTTTTTAACATTTGATGTTTTGTTATGTTTATATATGCTGAAAGCCACCCAGAGTGGCTGGGGAAACCCAACCAGATGGGTGGGATACAAATAATAAAATTATTATTCTTATTATTATTGTTGTCATCATCAACAACAACAACACTATATGATCTAAAGCTCTCAGTGTAAAGGCTGTCTCCAATGTTTAATTTGAAATGGAAGCATGTTTTTGCTGTTAGAAATACAAAGTTTCAGATATTCAACTAAAATAGCTTTCAGTGGGTTTTCTTTTTATTAAACAAATCCCAAGTTCCAGGCCATATGTTGGACGTGTAATACTATTTGAAGATGATTATAGTGAGAGATGGGCCTCTCTGTACCTACCTATTACTTTCCAGGGAGCAGAAATGAAACAGTCATTTTCCTTGCTAACCTAGCCAGTGTAATGGTTGAGCGAAGAGGAACAATGGTGCGCTGTGGACAGCTACTGATGTTAACTTTTGAAATGTCACAGCAGCACAGACCTTTCCCTGCAGGCTGCGTGTGTTGGCAGTCCCTCTATAAGTAAAGCACGGACATAAATTTAGCTTCTTGTGGATCACCTCTGCAGCTAATGATGACCACAAAGGCTTCCTAACCAAAGGAATGTTGAGGTTCAAAATAAGCATCTGCAACAAGGAGAGGCGTTATCCAAAACCAGACCATAACATTTGGGAGTCGGAAACCCTTGTTGTTCTGCTGCAGGTCACCCAAAGATTGATAAGTAGATCCAAACTTTGCTTCTCCCCATTCTTGTTCTAGGGCACACAGAACGTATGCAGGCCACTGCTCAGGCTTATTTGGGTCTGTGGCCGCCCCACATCAACTAAGCCTTCCTAGAGTGCAGCCAACATTCCCTTGCAGGCTGAGGTTGGTAGTGTTGGATGGGAGCTGTCTTTCAGAGAAGCGTGCCTGCCATCACTGGTCTTCTGCTTGAGCAAGCCCTGATAAGCTTTAAGGAGCCTTCCCAGAGCACAGTTCAAAGTAAACGCTCTAAATTTAGGCCGTCGTTAAGATAAACGTTTCTGGCATGATGTAGACTTCGTGCGGTGCTGTATCGTTGGGTGGGTTTGCTGCTTTTCTGCTCCTAGCGTGATGGTCCTTCTGGAATTAAAGCATCGGTTAAAAAAGAAAGAAACAACAAAGCAACTTTCTGTGTTGATTGATTGTGACACTAATCATCATTCGGACAACTCCTACCCTTCTGTGGAAAAACATCTCCCCACTCTTAATCCCCCCCCTTTTTTTTCCTTTTAAGCATCCATGGTTCAGTTTTCGAAAACTCTGGGCCTTCACTGGGCCTGGGTTTCTCATGAGCATAGCCTACTTGGATCCAGGCAACATAGAATCGGATCTGCAGTCTGGCGCCATTGCAGGCTTTAAGGTAAGTAGCCTCTTGCTACGAAACATTTGCTCCTGAGCATCTAAAAGCCAAACCAGTGTTTAGGGAAGCTTTGAATGTTTGATGTATTACAGTATTTTATTTTATTTTTTTTGGAAGCCGCCCAGAGTGGCTGGGGAAGCCCAGCCAGATGGGCGGGGTATAAATAGTAAATTATTATTATTATTATTATTATTATTATTATTATTATTATTATTAAGAATGGGAACTTTTTACACATTATCTAAAAAGACAACAAATTGAACTGGACTCCTTGGCAGGTTTTGAATAAACATGCACAAATTTATTGATGGTTAATATAAGGTAAAGGTAAAGGTACCCCTGCCCGTACGGGCCAGTCTTGACAGACTCTAGGGTTGTGCGCCCATCTCACTCAAGAGGCCAGCGCTGTCCGGAGACACTTCCGGGTCACGTGGCCAGCGTGACATCGCTGCTCTGGCGAGCCAGAGCCGCACACGGAACGCCGTTTACCTTCCCACTAGAAAGCGGTCCCTATTTATCTACTTGCACCCGAGGGTGCTTTCGAACTGCTAGGTTGGCAGGCGCTGGGACTGAACAACGGGAGCGCACCCCGCCGCGGGGATTCGAACCGCCGACCTTTCGATCGGCAAGCCCTAGGCGCTGAGGCTTTTACCCACAGCACCACCCGCGTCCCATGATGGTTAATACAGTAGATAGATAATATAAGGATCTATACAATTTTATAATATGCAGAGAACAATATGTGTTGAGAAATCAGAGAGGAGCTGAGGGAAGTCTTTGGGGGGAGGGTTCATTGGGGAGGTGGGGAGGAATGGAGGGAAATAATGAAGATGATATGTTTCATGAAATTGTTAATAAAAATAAAATAAAAGCCATCCATAGAGTTTTGAGAGCTGAAAGAGAGCTTACTCCTACTCCATGTGCCAGTATTAATTCTAACCAGAAGATATTTACCATAACCGTGTTCCAATAGGGGACTCCACAGCCTTCTTGAGGTGAACATGTCTTTATTTTAATGCTTGAGTCCTCCTGACATGAAGATGAATTGCAGTGGGACCAGGCTGGTCTGGCAAGAGGGCTCTTTCTTCCCAAACCACCCAGATGTGGATGTCGCCCATCTCTGCCTGCCCTTTAAATCAGGGGTTCAGCTATTTCCTTGTTTCTCTGTAAGAGCAGAAACCTGAAGGTCTACTGATAATGTAGGATCAAGTGGAGAAGCTGTTGGTGGCAAAGTAAGCTATTCTGGAACAACCTTAAAACTTACAATACAGTCTTCTGCAGCTGAAAACATAAGTTTTAAGCAACTCAGCTAGAGAGATGTTTTATTTAACTACTTTGCCCTTAGCAGGTAAGATAGGCTTAAGCTTGATTGCTTTCATTACCGGAGGAGGAATGTGTTGGTTTCCTTGTTCATAAAAAGCTAGATTGAAATCTAGTAGTATATTTTCCTGAAGACATTCCTGCCCTGTCCGGTTTCAACAGTCCTGCCAAATGCTACTCTCCAAGGAAGCTGGGGGTTATAATTCTTTTGCATTGATGGGTAAGAATATCCAACAGAGAAGTCTCTAGACTACAGTTCACATGCCAGTGGATGTGTCACGTAGCCTGGACATGTCTGGATATTCTGCTTCAGTTATTTCTTGATAAAACATGTGCAGTTGAAAGCTGTGTTCTCCTCCATGCCCTGTTTCTGGTTGTGAGAGGGGTTTGAGGCTGCGTCTGTATTTAATTCATGAAGAATTGCAGACACACTTTAGGAAACAGAATCCTTAGGCTGGCTGGCTGGCTCTCAGAGTTCTCATATCTTGGCTGCTCTTGACCTTCCTGTGCTTTTGTGCCTTTCAGCTGCTCTGGGTTCTCTTGCTAGCCACGATCATCGGCCTCCTCTTGCAGCGTCTGGCAGCGAGGCTGGGCGTGGTAACCGGACTTCATCTGGCAGAAGTATGCAACCGGCAATATCCCAAGGTGAGTGAATTGAGCCATTCATTTGGAAATTTGTCTTGTGCTTTTGTTGCGAGCAGAGGAATGCACCTTGTTGTAGGATCAGATCTCCCCGTGTGTTAAAAGCAGCTAGGCAGGATTGGAATATAGGTGATAACTGGTAACAAGGGGTTGAGCAGAGGCAGGATTGAACAGGCCAGGAAGATGGGGGCCAGGAATTGTGGAAAGTCCCAAGAGGCTCCTGAAGATGACAGGCTGTTCTCGAAGTCGTAGGTCTGTAGCCAAAGAGTATAAGAGAACTTGATGCATACAAGGGAGAGATGCAGATCCAGAAAGGCAAAAAGAAGCAGATGGGAGGAAGGCAGATGCGTTGTGCCAAAGAGCAACATGCAGTGGAGTTAATGAGACCTAGAAGTGAAGTTGGAAAGACTCCAACCAGCCTCCAGATCCTCTGCATCTCAGCCAGCAAAACTGCATCTCAGCCAGCCCTTTAAATCAGGGGTTCCCAATCAGGGGAAATTGGGATGGGTGAATCTGAGTGCACCCCTCTTTTAAGATCATCACCACCTCCATTACCTGGAGGAGAATTTGCTGCTTGCCCCGACTTTCCCATACAGCCCTTACCTTGAACCCAGGGCTTACTTTCCTTTTTTTTTTTTAAGTGAGTATTTGAACGTCTTCTGAATGTGTGCAGAGAGCACTTCTCTCAGCACAGAGTAAATTGCATGCATTTTGAATTGCGGGGCTGGGATTGTGGCTTCCAGGCAGCCTTGCAACTTAGCCTCTTCCTTCCTCCTCTTTTCTGCTACGCTCGTGCAATATTTGCTTTGTGTTGCCTCTCCATAATCACTTTAATTGCTGGTCTTTGAAGAAGCCAGTCTTGGATTCTTCAGCTTGGATTTAAGCACATAGGAGTATTTTGTTGGCTGTGGAATTCTTTTGAGGCTTGTTTCGGCAAGACACAGTTGCCTAGGGATGTGGATCTCAGCTGCAAAACCCTCGCCTCCACCAGGATTAGCAAACCCTCCTTGTCTGCCCCCATCTTGACGTGTCTCTGGGTGGTCATGTGTGTGTTTATAGCTAACCCGGGACTAAGTTTCCTCTTGGGCTATTCAGAACTTGACACATCTATTTACTTCCTCTCCCCCGGGGGTTGCATTAAAACATCCACAGTAAATAGGAAGTTGGGTTTGAGTTGAGTCTCAGGCCAAGCCAGGCAATTCCAAGTAACTATTTTTCCTGAACTCAACGAGGAAGAAGCTGCGTTCTGAGATCTCCCGGGACGAAGGTGGTGTGGAAACTGCTCCAGCACAGCTTCTTCAAAACAGCCTCCAAAAACCATGTGGGAGGGGCCAGTTTCTGGGAGGGCCGATACTGTCAAAGAAAGAAAGGCAAATGTAGGCTCGTCCCGCCGGGCCTTGTACTTCTGCTGTTCTTCCTCTTGGTAGCATCAGGCAGGAAGCTAAGGCAAGGAGGGACAATTTTGCAAACTACCGTATTTTTTGCTCTATAAGACTCACTTTTTCCCTCCTAAAAAGTAAGGGGAAATGTGTGTGCATCTTGTGTTGTGAATGCAGGCTGCGCAGCTATCCCAGAAACCAGAACAGCAAGAGGGATCGCTGCTTTCGCTGCGCAGCGATCGCTGTTGCTGTTCTGGCTTCTGGGATTCAGAATATTTTTTTCTTGTTTTTCTCCTCCAAAAACTAGGTGCATCTTCTGGTCTGGTGCGTCTTATAGAGCGGAAAATACGGTAAAATGCTGAAAAGTTTCCTTTCACTGTTGTTTGTGGCTCTAATGGGCAGTGCCTTCCGAAAGCTCATTGTGGCTCTCTGCAGAAGGATTTATTTTTTTTAAACTTAAAAGCACGTATCTTCACACTGAGCTTCCCTTGTAGCTGAAAGTTGGCTTCACAAATCTCGTTGGTGTCTGTTGCCTCAGGACTTGCCAAATTCTAGTCAGTGTAATCCACGTAGGTGGTTGCCGGTCAGCAGACTGCAGCGGCTGTTATTTTCATTGCTCAGTCCCTGTGGTAACTGGGGATCTTCCGCCCCCTTTTAATCTGCTTCTGTTGCTGCGTCTGGTTTGATCCACAGGAATTAGACCCTAATACAGTGGGTTCCCTCTGGCCCATTGGCTCAGTTAGGTCCACCAGGCCTCGCAATTTTGGCCGCAAGTCTGTTTTTTTGGCTCATCCGTTTCCACTCACCTGGTGCCATGGCAAACGAGTGTGTCTTCCGTCTAGGGCAGAACAAGACCAGTTTCCCCACCCACCTTGTGGCTGGAAGAACTTTCTGCCTGTGATTATGCTCCTCCCTTCCCCAAAGGGATCATGTCGAATGGCATTGAGCTCAGCAGCCATTTCTAATCAATTATTTTTTAATCATTCTGAGTTTCGATTGAGCTGCATCCATTGTTTACTACTTCTTTTAAAACTCAGTGCTGTTGTGCTTTCCACACGGTTATATTGATGGAGGTGTTGTTTGCTAATTTTTCCATGAGGCTTTATTGCCATGAGCTCAATATTGTTGTAGGGAAGTGGCGTACAACTATTAAATCTAATACCTGAAGCCACATACATGACAGGTAGATCTGTGACTGCAATAGGACAGTTAGGAGCCTTGGCGGAAGCTGTGGTGCTCCTGTTGCTTAAAGAGCCTTAACGCTTGATAATATTAGGGCCTAATATTAGCTGTCAATTATAGATAACATTAGGGACACGGGTGGCACTGTGGTCTAAACCACTTGCCAATCAGAAGGTCAGTGGTTCAAATCCCTGCGGTGGGGTGAGCTCCCGTGGCTCGGTCCCTGCTCCTGTCAACCTAGCAGTTCAAAAGCATGTCAAAGTGCAAGTAGATAAATAGGTACTGCTCCGGCGGAAAGGTAAATGCTGTTTCCATGCGCTGCTCTGGTTTGCCAGAAGCGGCTTAGTCATGCTGGCCCATAGCTGTCAACTTACAGATTTGAAAATAAGGGACCAGCAGCCTTGAAAATAAGGGACCAGCAGCCAAAATAAGGGACCTGAAGCCTCACCTGTTCCAGGCACTCCAGTCTTCCTGTCCTCCTGCAGTCTGGTCAAACTCATGCTGGTAGCTTCGAGAACACTGTCCAACCAACTTTGTAACCAGAGGTTCAACTGACTAGAATCTGAATCACGTGCACCACAAGGCCTATGCAGCCTCAACTTAAGATGGCTCCCCGGCCTGGCTTTGCACTGCAAAGTTTGCAGCAGCACGTGCAACAAAATGCATCCAGCATTCAAAAAACCCCTCAGCTTGCATTAACTAGCCACACACAAGGCATGCAAGCTCCACCCCCCCCAGTCGTTCTTAGACTTCTTATTGGGTGAGCAACACAGCCAAGCAACACAGTTGGAGCCTCCCTCCTCCCTGGCCAGCCAGGAGGGAGGGAGAGGAGCTGCTTCCTTTGAAATTTAAGGGACATCATTTAAGGGACATTTAAGGGACATCCATCAATAAGGGACAGCAGTGGGACATGGCGCTGGAATAAGGGTCTGTCCCTTCAAATAAGGGACACTTGGCAGCTATGCGCTGGCCACATGACCCAGAAGCTGTCTGCGGACAAATGCTGGCTCCTTGGCCTATAGAGCGAGATGAGCACCGCATCCCCAGAGTCATCCGCCACTGGACCTAACGATCAGCGGTACCTTTACCTTTTTATAGATAACATTATTAGCAAGCTTTCAAGCTTACCTGCTTCATGTGAATAAATTGCTGCCTCTGTGGGTTTTTTTGACCATCAGGTTTTGCTATGTAGAAATGAAACGGAGGCCCAGGAAGGGTTCCTTTTCCTTCTCTCTACCCTATCAAGTAGTAGTGGGCAAATCCTTCTGGCGTGCACCTCAGTTGCTCAAGAAAGATTTGGAAAAAGAAAAGTTTTATTTTTTTATTTATCGACACCTTTCTGCCATCAACCCAATCAGATGGGCGGGGTACAAATATAATAATAATAATAATAATAATAATAATAATAATAATAATAATATAATATAAAAATAAATTGTCGTCATCATGGAATTCAGGGTGAGATCCTTGTGGTTCCCAGTCAGTCTTCCATCCAGGGAGACCCAGAGCTGCTTGCTTTCTTTCACCAAGGTGGCGGATGCTCTAGGACAGAGCCCTGGGGCACATGAGATTGATGGGCAAAAAGTAGTGTATTTGGAGAGAAAAGGGGTTAAGATTTGGTGAGGAAGAAAGTCACTAATTGCTTGTGGAAATATGGTTGTTTGTGTATCATTAGGATATCTCATAGTAGGAAGGTTGTTCATATTAACAAACTAACAATGGAAGTTGTGTTTTTTTTTTAAAAAAACACTCTGGGTGTGTATCCTTGTTTTCCCCATTTGCTTCTTTCACATTTTGTGTGTGTATAAAACAAAATTCTTGATTGCTTCTTAGGTCCCTCGGATTATCTTGTGGTTGATGGTGGAGCTGGCCATTGTTGGCTCAGATATGCAAGAAGTCATTGGCTCAGCAATCGCCATTCACCTCCTGTCTGTTGGGATGTAAGTTGCCTTTTGGTCCTCTGCTTCTGGAGTGGTGTCACCAGTTTGTATCCTGAACGAGGGAAAACATGGTTTGTTTTCTTGCAGTGCCCTGTGTGTAAAGTGGAACTTCTGATGGCTGGTCTATATATGGAAAAATAATAAACGTGGCACAGCCCTCCTAGGACTGCCAAAATTTCAGAATGCAGTTGGGAAAGTCCAGATGCTTGAATGTATCTCCTTGTGAAAAAGGAACTCTCTTCATGTAGAAACCTAGTTGTTGGCACCCATCTGTCTTGAGAGACAATGGAGTGCGCCTCTAAGGGTGAAGTCAAACCACTGCATTATCAGCACCTCTCTGGGGTGCAAGCTTGGGCAGTGTGTATGGAGGTCCTGGGATGCACAGGCAACAAGACCCCCCTCTCGGTCTCACTGATGTGGTCCAAAGGAAAGCTGAGCAATATGTTTGGCACCAGCTTGGCTGCCGGATTACATCACTGAGAAACTCAGGCTGGAACCATTTATCCTAACTTTCTCGTTTTCCATATTCAGGGATGGTGCAAATGGTTTGGGGGTGTGTCTTTTCCTTGGATCCTGGAGAACATTCGAAGCATAGGATTCCACAAATGCATTATTGAACCAGCTTAGTCCTTGGCCGGCTATGTCCACACAACGTTTCTAAACCTTTGCAATTCAGCTCACTGATTTCTGCAGGAGAGAAGCTCTGACAGTGCAAAGCCTTTCCTCCCGTATGCTGTCTCCTCTTTGCTGCCACCAGCTCTCCCATAATGCACTCCCCTTACTTAGAATAAACCAGGGGTAGGGAATCTTTAGGGACGCGGGTGGTGCTGTGGATTAAACCACAGAGCCTAGGACTTGCTGATCAGAAGGTCGGCAGTTCGAATCCCCACAACGGGGTGAGCTCCTGTTGTTCAGTCCCTGCTCCTGCCCACCTAGCAGCTTGAAAGCACGTCAAAGTGCAAGTAGATAAATAGGTACCACTCCGGCGGGAAGATAAACAGCGTTTCCGTGTGCTGCTCTGGTTCACCAGAAGCGGCTTAGTCATGCTGGCCACATGACCCGGAAGCTGTACCCTCCCTCGGCCAATAAAGCAAGATGAGCGCCGTAACCCCAGAGTTGGCCACAACTGGACCTAATGGTCAGGGGTCCCTTTATCTTAGGGAATCTTTGGCCCTCCAGATGTTGCTGGACTACAGCTCCCATCATCCCTAACCACTAGCCAACTTGGCCAGGGCTGATGAGAATGGGATTCCAACCAGTTCTTGATACCCACAGGTTCCCCACCCCTGCTGCAAACCCTCGTCCTCCCACTTCACCACTGCCTTGCCCTCCTAATTTTATTTTAAACATTGAGTAAGTAAATACACTGCAGATATGGGCAGTTAGAAATGAGATCCGCTCAGGTTTTTTGGCAGAGCTTTTGAAAAATAAACAAGCCTTTATTTGCCAACAGTAACGGAGCAAAGCTGTACTCTGGCAAGCTGAGCGAGGCATCGGAATTGCTCAGCAAGGCCAGGAATTCCCCAGGCAAAGGAATTCAGTACCCTAGTCTGGGAATTCCATTGCCAGCAGAGCCCTTGTCTGCTGGGAAGCCTAGCTTTGCACAGTCCCACATAAGGGGTGTTTTGACACCATACCGTCTGTTGCGAGAACATGTTTATAATCTATTACACGTTTTATCTTAATGATTTCTAGTCCTTATGTGACAAATCACCACTGGAAAACTGGAAAATACCTTTCCTTTGTAAGGAATGTTCAAACTTCTTGGTGTGATATTATTTACCTTTTTTCCTGAGCCCTTTTCCTATGCTGGTTGCCACCTCTCAAAAAGAAAAATAGTCACAACTGTATACTGTGTTCTAAATGTCTTATTGTTGATATTCTTCCGTTGTTCTGGAAGACATCCATCCTGAAGGGCAGGATGCAGCGGCTGTAAATTAAATGGAACTGTGTGCCCCTTATACAATGGCATCTGAAGAAATCACCAGAGCTCAGTGGGTAGAGCAAAGACTTTCCATGCCGATGGGCGCAGGTTCAGTTCCTGGGACTGGGAATGTCCCTTGCCTGAAACCCTGAGCAGCTGCTTCCAGCCAGTGTGGACAATACTGAGCTACAGGGACAAATTGTTCTGACTCTGTATAAGGCAAGGCTACTACAGCATTCTGATAGTTGCCGTATTTCTTCCAGTTCCTTTCTGCATACATCTTAACACTGAATTTTGCCATTGTTAAGAATTGCTAGGGGATATTTAATTGCTTTAAAAAAAAAAAAAGGCTACTGTGGAGGGAAGATATGACCCTTGTTTGAAGGGTAGCACAAGGCATGGCAATGTCATCCTGGCCCTTCTCTCTTTCTCATCCGGAAAGGGCAGCTGGTTTTCTAAAATGCCCGCAGGGTTCAGAGCTCAGCTGGGCATAGCCAGTTGTAGCAACCAGGCCTGCTGCTAAGTTGCCCATTTTTTTTTCCATCACTGGGAAAACGCAGCGTTTCACCCCATAAACTTTCAACAAACATGCTTAGCGTTCCTTGTGACGTTCTCTTATCTGATTCCCTCCCCTTCCACGGCTGAATGAGGCTTCCCAGGTTCTTTGCCTCTCAATAGGCAAGTATTTTGTCCACCTTTCCCAACACATTAAAAACAGACTGTGAACGTAAAGGGGGATTGGACCCACTTGGTTTTCAGCCGATGAACTTAGAACACCCTGAAACCTTCACCGCCTGTTTTGTCTTCCCACAGAATCCCTTTGTGGGGCGGAGTTCTCATCACAATTGCTGACACCTTTATGTTTCTCTTCCTGGACAAGTACGGTAAGCTCCTTTCTTATATAAGCGCTCCTCCTCCTGTCCTTAGTAATCTGACGAGTGGAGCAAGAGCACTTGCGCAATCAACCTTGAGTAGGCCCTGCTATTCATTGGGGCACGCTTGCGAAATCCTGGAAAAGGGCTTTTGCTTGTGACTTGCTTTGAAAACACAGACTCCACATTGGAGGCCCTGCTGGGAATGCGGATTAGAGCTCGAAGGATTCTCCAGATTGTAGGTGAAGTCTCGCAATCCACTTTGCAAAAGCTGTGGATTCCAGCGGCATGATGTCTTGCATGGGAAACGGCTACTGATTCAAAATGATTAATTGCTTGACATGTGGCTTTTCTCGTTCCTAATCAGTCTCCTGGTTTGGTGTTACCATTCTCTCTTCCCTGCCTCACCTTCCGCCAAAGAACCAGCCTTTGTACATGGCCTCTAATGCTCTATGGGCTGGTGGGCTTAGGAGCCAGTGTCGTGTAGTGGTTAAGAGCGGTAGACTCGTAATCTGGTGAACCGGGTTCGCGTCTCTGCTCCTCCACATGCAGCTGCTGGGTGACCTTGGGCCAGTCACACTTCTCTGAAGTCTCTCAGCCCCACTCACCTCACAGAGTGTTTGTTGTGGGGGAGGAAGGGAAAGGAGATTGTTACCTGCTTTGAGACTCCTTCGGGTATTGATAAAGCGGGATATCAAATCCAAACTACTACTCCTCCTCCTCCTATTCTTCTTCTTCTTCTTCTTCTTCTTCTTCTTCTTCTTCTTCTTCTTCTTCTTCTTCTTCTTCTGTATGCTTTTCATGGAAAGAAAGCCCATTGAGCTTAGTAGACTTTCCTTTCGAGTAAATGTCATGGGATTGGGCTGGAAAGAGTTTCCATTTTGTGACCCAGATGTGCACCTGTCACTCAGTATTGTGGAATCCTTCCTGTCTGAGACAGAAGCTGCAATGCTTTTGCTGGGTCCTCTTCCCACACCAACCCAAGTCTCTCTCTGTTGTGTTGTGGAAAATGTTCTGTACTTGGCTTATGAAAATTGCTGGTCTCTTCATTCTGGAGACGCTGCAACACAGCCTTTCCTACCTGCCCTGCCCCCACCTCTTCAATTGCCTGTTTTCCTTTTTTCAAACTTGTTAAATTTTGAAAGACTTAAGGGGAGCGTTTGCCCATGTTAGAATTGGAATTTGTTTCCTTTGCACCTCTGAAGCACAGGGGGGCGCATATGGGTCTTTAGAAATGAAACTCCAGCATGGTTCTCCTCTTCTTCCTGCAGTGCCAGACCACTCGCTGGACCCTTTTGCTTCTTTAAAATTAATTGAAGACTGTCCACCCCACTCTCCTCTGAATTAGAGTACCCGTTCATGTGTGGGCATGCTTCAATTGTGAACCGCTCTGTCCCTATAGTACGGCTGATCTTCTGTTCTAGCAAAAGAATATACCGTATTTTTCGCCCTATAGGACGCTCCAGCCCATAGGATGCACTATAGGACGCTCCAGCCCATAGGACGCACCTAATATTTTTTTTGGGGGGGGGAAATAAAGGGGAAAAAATTATTCCCCCCCAGGTGCGGGGCTGGGGCGGGGGAAGCCTGAGCTTCCCCCACCCCCTGCCCCCAGAACAGGCAGCTCTCCGCAAGCCGTGGGAGCCCAGCGCCGGGCTCCCACGGCTTGCGGAGAGCTGCGTGAAGCTAAGCCTGGGCACGCTGCGCCTCCCCGCTGTCCCCCCAGCTTGTGGGGCTGGCGGCAGGGAGAAGCGGGCTTCTCCCCGCCGCCAGCCTTCAAACCAGGTCGGGGGATAGCGGGAAGGCGCGCTGCATTCGCCCCATAGGACGCACACACATTTCCCCTTCATTTTTGGAGGGGGAAAAGTGCGTCCTATAGGGCGAAAAATACAGTAGTTGTCCTGGGTGCTGGAACAAGATTGAAAATGTTTTTTGACTGCTGATCTAGTTGCATCCTAACAGTTGTATTCAGTGCACCACTTAAGTCGCTTGTTCCATCAGTGCAAGGATTTCTCTTTGCGCAATGGAAGGTCCTCACACTGTGCTGGACATTCAAGACATGCATGTTATTTTGTTGAATGCCACCCCGGGAGAGCAACTTGTGTGTTGTATAAATGCGCATGGTGCTGCTTGACCTGATGCCCAGTGTGATGAGGTGAGGCACTGAGGAAATGCTTTCACTATTCTGGACCATATGAAAGGACTTTTGCCTCCCAAAGTATCTTTTAAAAGGTGTGTGTCTTTTTCAGGCTTGAGGAAACTGGAAGCTTTTTTCGGGTTCCTGATTACCATTATGGCCATTACATTTGGATATGAGGTAACATTGCTTTTTAATATGTGGGGTTTTTGCATTAGAGATTAAAAAGCGACTTTTTCCATTTAGGATGTAACAAAACATGTTGAACTAAATGATTCTATGTAACCCCTCCTAGTGGTTTCACGTAAGTGTTGCTACATAGTCTGACTGGCCATAGAAGTGGTCTTCATATTGTTTGAGATGAGCTTGTGATTTCCCATAAGGGTGAAATTTGCAGCTTTGTGGTGGTGATGCATTCACAACTTACTTCATATTTATTTTTATTTTATCATTCTTATATCCCCTCCTTCCTCTCAATGGAAGCACAGGGTGGCTAACAATATAAAATATTAGCAATAAAATGTTGTTAGAACCTCTCATCAGAGCCGGATATGAAAATAAAACAGCAGCTGTGCAGTCAGCAAAATCTGTTACACCCCAAGAGTACAGATGAATAGATCAAATGTGACCGTAGCTCTGTATCAACATGGCCATGTAAAAGTGGGCTGAAAAGAGAGATTTGCTGCCTTGGTCTTCCCCCAATCCAGTGCCCTCCAGGTGTTTTGGACTACAACTCCCATAAGCCCTGGCAAGCATGGCCGATGGTCAGGGTTAGTGGGAGTTGTAGTTCAGCAAATGACTGCGGAAGGCTGCACTGTATGAAAATGAGGCATAGCTGTCAAGCGTCCCTTATTTGGCGGGACAGTCCCTTATCCCAGCGCCATTTCCTGCTGTTGTCCCTTATTGATGATGTCCCTTAAATTTCCCGGGTTTCAAAGGAACCCGGCCATGGAGGAGGGAGGCTCCAACTGTGTTGCTTGGCTGCGTTTCTCATCCAATAAGAACGACTGGGGGGTGGAGCTTGCATGCCTTGTGGTGATCAAATTGGCTGTGCTGCCTGGGGACTCGGCGTTGCTCAGCGCTTCCCAGCGGAGAGGTGACAGTGGTTTTCCTTGAGGGTTGAGGCTTCGTTTGGCTGCTGGCTGGGCTTTCTGCCTTTGGCTCGGAGGGGCTCAGAATTTGAACATACCTGTGCCGGGAAAATCCCTTATTTTGGCTGCTGATCCCTTATTTTCTAGGCTGCTGGTCCCTTATTTTCAAATCTGTAAGTTGACAGCTATGAAACGAGGAGGGGAAAGTGAGGGGAAAGTACCTCGCGAGGGCATTGCTGTATCAGTCTAAAAGTAGACATCTGTGTCTTGCCCAAGGCCGCTTGCGATTCCAGCTGTGCTAATGGCCATCCTCTTATGTCCCTACAGTATTTTAGGGTGGGACCAGACCAGGGCCAGTTGTTGAAAGGGATGTTCATGCCGTACTGTGAAGGCTGTGGCGTCCCTCAGCTAGAGCAAGCTGTTGGGATCGTGGGTGCTGTCATCATGCCACACAACATGTACTTGCATTCTGCGCTGGTCAAGGTAAGCTTGGGACATTGTTGTTTTTTGCTGATTTTCACTTCAGTCTTTCCCCTCACAATAGGGTTGCCAGACGTTCCCAGGGACAGTCCCCGGATTTGCAAATCTGTCCCCGGACAAATTCCGTCCCCAGATTTGCAAATCTTTTCCCGGGAAACGTGGCAGTGGCAGCCTCAGCAGCCCAGAGCCAGCCTGGTAGCGCAGTTGGCTCTGGCTGGCTTCAGGAGCTGCTTTCTGCCACCGCCGCCACTGCCGAAGGGGAACCAGGGATGTCCGGCGGTGCAGATCTCCCGTCCCCTTCCCCCTTTGTTTTGACAGATCGGGGGAGGCTCAGGAGTCATGGGTGGGCAGGTGCTGCCCAGGAGGGGCGCAAGGCGCATGGTTTCTCTGCCAGGCAAGGGGCAAATCCATTCTTTTGTACCCTGTGAAATATAAATGTGCAGTTTTTAAAAAAACACTCTGCGCATTTAAGTTTCACAGGGTGCGCAAGAAGGGCTTTGCACCTTTATACAATATGCATGTTTGCTTGGGCCCAGGGTCCTTTGCCTCAACATCCCCACTACTGACTCCCTATTGCTACTCAGCTTCCAAAAAAAAAAGTGTCCCCGGATTCATTGAAAAGAAATCAAATAACCATACACTCACGAATGCCACACAATGAAGTCACACTTGTGAACCTTCGCACACTTGGCTTCTGAAGCGGCCGCCTGTTCTGTGACACAGTGGCACCACTGTTGCTTCTGTCTTGCACATCTGTGTATACACACACGCTGGGAAATCAATCCTGTGGTGTAGTTAAAATGGCTGCCTTTGCTTTATGGTCGCTGTGCTAAAATTATAATAATAATAATAATAATAATGCTGGGGGAGCGGAGAAGAGGCCAAAGATACTCTCACCACCCAGCAGTCAAATTTGATACCTTCAAATCAGCCTCCTGTGAAAGGCATTCATCCATGCACAGCAACAACCATGCAGTTGATGGGAAGAACCCACAGCTTCTCTCATGGCACAGGCCCCCCTAACTCAGTGGCCAGGAAGACAGCAGTTGCGGCTTGTTGCCATAACCCTACTTAGAGGGACGTGGGTGGCACTGTGGCCTAAACCACTGAGCCGCTTGGACTTGCCGATCAGAAGGTTGGTGGTTCGAATCCCTGCGATGGGGTGAGCTCCCATTGCTCTGTCCCAGCTCCTGCCAACCTAGCAGTTCGAAAGCACACCAGTGCAAGTAGATAAATAGGTACCGCTCCAGCGGGAAGGTAAACGGTATTTCCATGTGCTCTGGCTTCCATCATGGTGTCCTGTTGCACCAGAAGCGGTTTAGTCATGCTGGCCACATGACCCGGAAAGCTGTCTGTGGACAAACGCCGGCTCCCTCGGCCTGAAAGTGAGATGAGCGCCGCAACCCCATAGTCACCTTTGACTGGACTTAACCGTCCAGGGGTCCTTTACCTTTTACCTTTACCTTAACCCTAGTCTTGGTTGCCTGTTATGTTGGCAGAAGACCACAGGGATTGTTGCAGCCTGTGATAGGTTTCTAAAATCCAGTCACTCTTTTGAGAAGAGTGAACAGAGTTAACAGCCCTCTTTGGGATATTGTACAACTTTATAACCTTTATAGTTTTCAGCGGTGCGTGTTTTCCCTTTAAATTCACGTTCCTGTGTAAAATGTGTTGTGGTTCCCATCTTGAACTAAAAAAGGACCACATCAGCAGTGCATCTAGTCCAGCATCCTTGTTCTCATGGTGGCCAGGCAGAGGCATATGGGCTGCATTAAGAAGTACCATATTTTTCGCTCCATAGGGCGCACCGGACCATAGGGTGCACCTAGTTTTTAGAGGGGGAAATCAAGAAAAAAAATCCTATTTCCCCCCCAGTCCCAAAGTGCAGCGTACAGGCTGCGCGCAACCACTCCCTGCCGGAGGGGTTGTGCACTGCCATGGCACAAGCCAAGACACCGAGCGGAGAACAGGAGACCCTTCTGTTCCTCCTCCTGCTTCCAGGCAGGTTTCCAGTAACCCAAAGCCTTCAGAGCGCAGCGCAAGGAGCCTGCATTCGCTCCATAGGACGCACACACATTTCCCCTTAATTTTTGGAGGGGGAAAAGTGCGTCCTATAGAGCGAAAAATACGGTACTTTCTTTTTTTCCTGTTCCAAATATTCCAGGATTCCAGGATCTTTCATAGATGAACCCAGGTTCTAGTATTATTTTGGGTAGGCCAAGGTGGAAATTCCCATACATGAACCTTCTGTTCCGAAAGGCTGGGGTAGTCACAGGTGCATTATCGTACTGCGTGTATCTGTGAGACCCTAGTACACAGCCTAGCCCACCTAATTATTGACCTTCAAAAGATGGGTGAATATTCAGAATTTGCAGAGGATGCCACCTGTTGGCTTGGACACGGCCTTGAATAAACCTCTTCTTGCAGGCTGTGCTAACCTGTTCTCTTTCTGTCCAGTCTCGACAGGTGAATCGGGCCAACAAGAAGGAGGTCAGTGAGGCCAACAAATATTTCTTCATAGAATCTTGCATTGCCCTCTTCATCTCCTTCATTATAAACGTCTTTGTCGTTTCGGTCTTTGCCCAAGCCTTCTTCGGAAAGACAAACAAAGACTTGGTGAGTCCCTGTTCTCTGTTTCTATTCTGGTATACTTTCTTCCATAATTTTAAGGCATTCCCAGAAGGGAACAAGATGTATCCCAGTAACTTGGGATATGACCCAAACTAAGCCAATATTTGAAGCGTTTATGTCGCACTAGCCTGTCAAAAAGCGTCCTTTGAGTGGCTTGTGAAGATCAGTAATAGGCCCTGCCCTTAAAGAGGATAACAGAAAAGCAAATGGGGAAAAGAAGAGGAAAAGCCAAGCCCAGGCACTGATTATTGGTTACAAAATACCTATAAGACCTGTTGGAAACAGTTCAAGGAAAAGGGGAGTTGCTTGGATCTCAAAATAATCAATAGAGATGAGTGCTAAAATGCCAAGGGTAATGAAAAAAACAGAATTACAGCTGTAAATGACTAAGTAAGAAAAGAAGGGGAAAAAGAAAATGAGTAATCAGTTAATTGAAGTGAGAGGTTGCTGAAGAAATCTTAAAACAGGGATGCAGAAAGGGGAGGCATGGGGAAGTCGGGGAAGTAAGATTTACGAAAAAGAGGTTTTGAAATTATACGTGTCTATATGTTTGTTTGTTTGTCTATGTATTGTGTATTGTATTGTCTTTAATTTATGTTGGAAAATCAATAAAAAATTTTAAAAAATAATCAATAGAGCGACCGTACATATGGGACCAGCACGGGTGACTGTGCCTGGCGAATATTTAATATTCCTACCTTCATGGCTGTGATTCGTGGGTTGGTCACTTAATTCTATTCTGATTTTATTGTGATTTTGAGCTGTGTTTTAATCAATTGTTTGATTTTGTGTCTTTAATGTATTATATATTTGGTGTTAACCGCCCTGAGCCCGGCCTTGGCCAGGGAGGGCAGGGTATAAATAAATTATTATTATTATTATTATTATTATTATTATTATTATTATTATTATTATTATTATTATTTTATTACATCCCATTTCTCTTGCTGCATCCTGATGGAATCTCCCAGCAATTATATTATATTATATTATATTATATTATATTATATTATATTATATTAATCATATCATATCATATTATATTATATTATAGCAATATGTTCCTTTCCTCATACTTGGATCGACCTTGTGAAAACGTAGTTTTTGAAACATGTCAATATTTGTCTTTGCAGCAAGAAATGTGTGCAAATAAAACCTTTGCTCCACCTTCGTTGTTTCAATCAAATGGAACCCTGGATGTCGATATCTATAAAGGGGTGAGTAGGTCTTTGAACGGCAATATGCATTTTTCTTGAGGCAGCAAAGGAATATTGGGCTTGGCTCAGAACCGTCTTTGACTCTTTCAGCCCTTGCTCCCTCAAACAAAGTTGACTGCATTTAAAATTCATGAAGACCCTTTGTGTAGCCAAGGAAAGGTTGAATCTAATGTTGTGCAAGCAGACTTCCACTGGTGCAGTGGGACTTTCCCACCTCCTCCTCCCCCTTGCCCCCCCCAAGCACACATTTCAAATCTTCCAGAGAGACCCCCTAGAGCAGATTTTCAGGGGTGCGGGAGGTCCCATTGGAATAGCAGAACACAATAACATTTAGCTTGTACAGTGTCTACATTCTCTATTATCACTTTTAAAAAGAGCAGTGATAAACACAGCTCTATAAGAATGCTGGCTAAAAGTCCAAATTAAAAAGGTAAAGGACCCCTGACCGTTAGGTCCAGTCGCAGACGACTCTGGGGTTGCGGCGCTCATCTCGCTTTACTGGCCGAGGGAGCCAGCGTACAGCTTCCGGGTCATGTGGCCATCATGACTAAGCCGCTTCTGGCGAAACCAGAGCAGCGCACGGAAATGCCGTTTACCTTCCTGCACTTTGACGTGTTTTTGAACTGCTAGGTTGGCAGGAGCAGGGACCGAGCAACGGGAGCTCACCCCATCATGGGGATTCGAACCACGACCTTCTGATCAGCAAGCCACCACAGCGCCACCCGCGTCAAATTAAAAACCATCATAGTCCAAATTAAAAACCATCATAACCTACCTCTGAAAAACACTAATATGCAAAGTTGTAAAATGTTCTGTTTTGAGGACAGCGAACAAATTTGTCTTAAAAAGGAAGGTTTAACAAGCTTCCAGAAGAAAGTTAAAGAGGAGCTGTCAAAGATCTTGGGGAACCTGGTGGATATATATATATATATATATATATATATATATATATATATATAAACACCCTGCAAAAGTTTTGATTTCAATGTTTCAGCCGTTGTTTTTTCTCTGGACTTAGCAGGGAAAGACAAGAGAGGAGATGCAAATATTAGACAAGTTTGGGGCCCCCCTTCATTGCTCTAGTGCAGGGGCCAGCAAACTTTTAAAGCAAGGGGCTGGTCCACTGTCCCTCAGACCTTGTGGGGGGCCGGACTATATTTTGGAGGGGGAAAAATGAATGAATTCCTATGCCCCACAAATAACCCAGAGATGCATTTTAAATAAAAGGACACATTCTACTCATGGAAAAACACACTGATTCCCAGACTGTCTGCGGGCCGGATTGAGAAGGCGGTTGGGTCTAGTGTTCTGCAAGCAACCTCAGGGAGGTTTTTTTTATTTCTGCTCCCATCCAAAGGAACAGTGCAAGCTCATTGCTCTTGGGGAAATGGAAAGTTGACAACGTAACTGTCATTTGGCACTGGCGTATTTATGAAAATGAATGTATGTGTGCAGTAGCCCTGACCTTCAAGTTCATGTTCTGTTTGAATAATAATAATAATAATATTTTATTTATACCCCGCCCTTCCCAGAGTAAATTGGTCAACCTCATCTAAATAGCAGTTTTAATAAAATGGCCCCCTTGCATTAGATTGCTGCCTTGGCAGCTCTAAATTGTAAGTCTTTATTTGCCCCCCCCTCAGAATTTTACTTTTACACATCATTGACAAGAATCCTTCTGTGTTCTAGGGTGTTGTTCTGGGTTGTTCTTTCGGCCCGGCTGCTCTCTACATCTGGGCTATCGGGATTCTCGCTGCAGGTCAGAGTTCGACAATGACGGGAACATACTCTGGACAATTTGTCATGGAGGTATTTCATCTCTCTTCAGTCACGTTAGCTTATGTTTGTCAGCCAGGATCCTTTTTCCTTACTTGAGTGAGGATGAGAGGATGGAGATGTCGCAACCTGGTCTAAACATTTCAGTTACCTGTGGGTGTTTTGCTTTCTGGTGTATGCAAGCAATTCTGCATGAAAGCACAAACTTGCAAAAGAGAAGCAGCGTGCAATAACTGCTGGGTACCATCTTCAGAGCAGATTCTGGGACTAAGAAAACAAACAACAAAACTTGTCTTAATGACATTTTTCAATACCTTTTTTAAAAAATCAGACTTCGCATGGCTTTCCATTTAAAAGTAAAGGTAACGGGACCCCTGACAATTAGGTCCAGTCGTGGACGACTCTGAGGTTGCGGAGCTCATCTCACTTTATTGGCCAAGGGAGCCAGCGTACAACTTTTGGGTCATGTGGCCAGCAGGACTAAGCCGCTTCTGGCGAACCAGAGCAGCACACGGAAATGCCATTTACCTTCCCGCCGGAGTGGTACCTATTTATCTGCCTGCACTTTGATGAGCTTTTGAACTGCTAGGTTGGCAGGAGCAGGGACCGAGCAACGGGAGCTCACCCCGTTGCAGGGATTCGAACCGCCAACCTTCTGATCGGCAAGCCCTAGGCTCTGTGATTTAGCCCACAGCGCCACCCATGCATAGGAGTCTACTGTAAAGGTAGTATTTGGTGGGCAGGAGCTGGGACCGAGCAATGGGAGCTCACCCCGTTGCGGGGATTCAAACCGCCAACCTTCTGATTGGCAAGCCCTAGGCTCTGTGGCTTAGACCACAGCGCCACCCACGTCCCGTGGTTTTCCATTTATGATTATATAAATAAAAAGAATTTTTTTAAAAAAATCACCATGGAGTGATGTTTATAAAAATGAAAGTCACACAAAGGTAAACGATGATCAAGTGAGAGAATACTGGAAGGTTGTGAGCGTATCTTTGTGAAGGTTCTGAGCATTAAGCTGAAAACTAGCCCGTTAACCTGAGAATGTCTTCCTTGTACCCGTATCCCACCCTACAAACTGTTTTGTTGTTCGATGACATTTGAGCTCCGCTGGCTTGTTTCAGGGGTTCCTCAATCTGAAGTGGTCGCGCTTTGCTCGAGTGGTTTTGACTCGCTCCATCGCCATCACGCCCACCCTCCTGGTTGCCATTTTCCAAGATGTGGAACGCCTGACTGGCATGAATGACTTCCTCAACGTTCTTATGAGCCTGCAGGTGAGAGTCCTGAAGAATAGTTGTGGGGGCACATTTACCTGCTGCAGCAAAATTTGCCCTCGGAAAGGCTTGGGAGGGAAGACGGAATCCAGGTTCGACGCACTGGTTTTCAAAAGCAGGGATTCGAAATAATAAAACCTAGCAGTCCAATGAAAGGAAACTCGGCACATACTGAGTCGGTTTAGCAGTCCAGGGCCCATTTGTTTTCTACGTGGAAACAAGTAAGAGCTGTGCAATGCAGGTTCTTTTGTATGCTAAAGGGAACAAGCCATCACCCTCCGGGGAAATATCATAGACTTGAGGGTGAGTCTTGTAGGAGGAAATTCAGAGCTGGAAGCCTTAGGATACCTTCTTGAGCAATATCTCCCTCCCCCCCTTTTTTTCTTCCTTTCCAGCTTCCTTTTGCATTAATTCCAGTCCTCACATTCACCAGTTTGCGCCCTGTGATGAATGACTTCGCCAATGGCCTGTAAGTATGAAGAATTGCATGCGTATCACATCCTTGAGGGACCTGAGAAGGGTAAAAACTGAGATGCATAATATTGCTTCTGAGCAGACACTTCTCAGTACAGTGGTACCTTGGTTTACGAATTTATCCATTCCGGAAGTCCATTCTTAAACCAAAGCGTTCTTAAACCAAGGCGTGCTTTCCCATAGCAGCGGGGGACTCGATTTACAAATGGAACACACTCAACAGGAAGCGGAACATTTTCTGCTTCCAAGGCAAAGTTCACAAACCAAAACACCTGCTTCCGGGTTTGCAGCGTTCTTAATCCAAGCTGTTCATAAACTAAGCTGTTCTTTAACCAAGGTGCCACTGTATCTGGGAACACTTGTCACTTGGGCAAGCCACTTTAAATCTCAGCACCTGGATGTAATTCTGCAGCAAGTTGAGGCTTCACTTTATTACTATGAAGTGACACTCTTCACATGAGCATAGGACTGTGTGCGTGTGCATGCATGCACACAGTATTTCTCTCCTCACTCTGTAAATAAAAAAAGTGCAGGGACCCTCCCTCCAATGTGTGGAGTGTGTTTTATAGTCAGTGCGACCAGTGGAACCTGTAGCTTTGCAGCTTTTCTGTGGGATGCCAGGACCACGTGTCCATTTTAGTTTGCTGTACTCCTGGGCAACATCTACATCTTTCGCCAGGCTGCTGTGTGCAACCACTGCTGCCACAGGTAACAAAAAAAATCAACTTCCAGCACATCACCATAAATACTTGAAAAGCAATACATGCAGTGACTTGCCAGTTGCCGAACCTTTTACACTTTTACACTATAATAATTGCAGTAAAACTTTACACTTTTTTATATATACACACACACACACCTCATCACTGCAGATGGTGACAGCAGTCACAAAATTAAAAGACGCCTGCTTCTTGGGAGAAAAGCAATGACAAACCTAGACAGCATCTTAAAAAGTAGAGACATCACCTTGCCAACAAAGGTCCGTATAGTAAAAGCTATGGTTTTCCCAGTAGTGATGTATGGAAGTGAGAGCTGGACCATAAAGAAGGCTGATCGCCAAAGAATTGATGCTTTTGAATTATGGTGCTGGAGGAGACTCTTGAGAGTCCCATGGACTGCAAAAAGATCAAACTAGCCATTCTGAAGGAAATCAGCCCTGAGTGTTCATGGGAAGGACAGATCCTGAAGCTGAGGCTCCAATACTTTGGCCACCTCATGAGAAGAGAAGACTCCCTGGAAAAGACCCTGATGTTGGGAAAGATGGAGGGCACAAGGAGAAGGGGACGGCAGAGGACGAGATGGTTGGACAGTGTTCTCAAAGCGACCAGCATGAATTTGACCAAACTGCAGGAGGCAGTGGAAGACAGGAGTGCCTGGTGTGCTCTGGTCCAGGGGGTCACGAAGAGGCGGACATGACTAAACAACAACAACAGTGTGTGTGTGTGTGTGTGTGTGTACGTACACACACACACACACACACACACTTTTGACACACACACATATACAGGGTGAGTCCTTTAAAAGAGGCTCCGTGGATACAGAGTGCACATGTTCCACGGGGCCCCTTTTAAAAGACTCACCCTGTATGTATTTGCAATACACATGAACACACTTTTGGTTGCTCTTCCACATCAGTTTCCCCTGTCCCTATACTGCAGAGTCCCATCCTGTAGGCTTCAAGGGTATTAGGTGGTTTCTGTAAATGTGGTCACATGACTTCATTTTTGTGAGCCTTTTTTGGGTGGAGGAGGGGGTTGAGTGCCTATTCTGTCGCACTTCTCAACCATTCCGCATAGTTGCAAGTCATTCCCATTTCATCTCCTCCCACTATAATAATTGTTTCTTAATTTGACTTTTAGGGCCTGGAAGATCGCTGGGGGAATTCTCATTCTTATCATCTGCGCCATCAACATGTACTTTGTGGTGTCGTATGTAACTGGCCTGGGACAAACCCTCTATTATGTGATTGCTTCACTTCTCAGCATTGTCTACCTAGCCTTCGTGGCATATTTGGTAAGTTAATGGTGGGTTTGCATCGTTGTTGTTGTTGTTGTTGTTGTTGTTGTTGTTGTTGTTGTTGTTGTTGTTGTTAGTCTTCAAAAAGGAAAACAACAACAACATCTTGTCAGGTCAGGCCTCACCTGGAGTACTGTGTCCAGTTCTGGGCACCACAGTTCAAGAAGGACAGTGACAAACTCGAACGTGTCCAGAGGAGGGCAACCAAAATGGTCAAAGGCCTGGAAACGATGCCTTATGAGGAACGGCTAAGGGAGCTGGGCATGTTTAGCCTGGAGAAGAGGAGGTTAAGGGGTGATATGATAGCCATGTTCAAATATATAAAAGGATGTCACATAGAGGAGGGAGAAAGGTTGTTTTCTGCTGCTCCAGAGAAGCGGACACGGAGCAATGGATCCAAACTACAAGAAAGAAGATTCCACCTAAACATTAGGAAGAACTTCCTGACAGTAAGAGCTGTTTGACAGTGGAATTTGCTGCCAAGGAGTGTGGTGGAGTCTCCTTCTTTGGAGGTCTTTAAGCAGAGGCTTGACAACCATATGTCAGGAGTGCTCTGATGGTGTTTCCTGCTTGGCAGGGGGTTGGACTCGATGGCCCTTGTGGTCTCTTCCAACTCTATGATTCTATGATCTTACTAGGAAGCATGACTTTCTTCCCCCATCTGGTCCAGAGATGGTTTTTTTGAAATCTATGGCGTTTACCAGGCAATACTATTCCAGCACACTGGGAAACTGCCAGATGTCAGAGGGCGAACGGGCAAATTTAGCAGGGGATCGAATACTTTCCCCCCTCACTGTAGGTGTCTTAATGCAGAGTCCTTCCCTCTGCCATTCCAGCACATAGCAGTTTCTGTATCTGCATCATTTCCCACTTAAAAATAACCTTATCTAGGGGAAATGAGATGGATTGCCCAGTAAATTAGAAGTGTGTGCCTCAGGCTACAGGATAGCGTTCTCACTGACTTACTTCGAAAACAGCGGGTGTATTTTCAGAAACGGTTGTTCTTCCCAGAACAAAACAACAACCTTGTGTGTCCCCCCCCAAAAAAAAGTCTCTTTAAAAGCCAGTTCCCATCATTGAATCCCAGGATGTGACTGTGCAAATGAAGGGGAGGGCCTATGCAGATAGCACTAAACCCAGTTCTAAATGGCTCCCACAAGGTTTATGGAAAAGGTTTACACTGGCTGCAGTTTAGCAAGGAGGGAAGAGCCTCCTCTCCTGCCTCAGACACTGGGGTTACGGGTGACAAGGAGCTGGTTTAGCTCCCAACATGGTATTTCAGAACCTACACTTTAACTTTCTCCCATATATGTGGATGGATCCTGAGGCATTAAAATCATCTTGCAGGCTAGCCTGACCCTCCTTGATGGTAATCCTGGCGTGGACCAAGTGTGTGCACGGGTTTCGCTGCATCCCTAGAAGATGCACAATTCAAAGTGTTGGTGCTGACCTTTAAAGCCCTAAAGGGCCTCGGCCCAGTAGACCTGAAGGAGCATCTCCACCCCCATCGTTCAGCCTGGACACTGAGGTCCAGACTGAGGGCCTTCTGGTGGTTCCCTCACTGCGGGAAGTGAAGTTACAGGGAACCAGGCAGAGGGCCTTCTCGGTAGTGGCACCTGTACTGTGGAACGCTCTCTCATCAGATGTCAAGGAAATAAACAACTATCTGACTTTTAGAAGGCATCTGAAGGCAGCCCCGTATTGGGACATTTTTAATATTTGAAGTTTTGTTATTCTGTTGGGAGCTGCCCAGATTGGCTGGGGAAACCCAGCCAGATGGGTGGGGTATTATTATTATTATTATTATTATTATTATTATTATTATTATTACCCTTGTAAATACAATTCCTCCTTGCACTTGCAACTTTTCCTACTCAGTTTCCCCCTGTCAACAGCCTAAAATACTTGGGCTCGGGGATGGTCTACTTTTCTCTGTGTCCTTTTGCAATTCTTATGGGCTGACTGAGAACAGCCTCTCTTCACTCTTATTTTACATATTCAAAGCAAGGGTGGGTGCATACCCATATCTTTTGAATGCCGCCGTACACAATCTCCTCTCATGTACCAGGTGGCAGGGGGAATTTGGCCCCCTTTAAACAACATAAAGCTGCCCTTTATGTCATTTTGAAGCTATGTCTTTGAAATGCCTTCTCCAGAGTGAAACTCTGAATTTCTCCATAGCATATTGCCTGCACATTTTGCTTCATAACTTTCACTGTAAAGGGGCTAGAGACTTAAAACAAAACAAAAATATATGAAAGCTTACAGTCGTTGCTCTCTCAGCCTAGTTCTAAGGAGCTGCCAGCCCTGACGCATATGTGCATCATGTTAAAAGGAATTGTTTACTGTTGTTCTTCTGAAGTATTCTTCTGAGTTGCAGTGATGCACATTTAATTGGATTAAAACTCCTGCAATCGCTCAGCTAAGATTTCTTTAGTTGGGTTAACTAGATCTGCCTCTTGGCATGCAATGGCAGCAACTGCTGTGTGACACTTTTTTCTCTTGCCCCCCCCCCAATGTGTTTCTTAAGGTTTTGAAACCTGGTAGGGTGCTGCTGTTTTGCTGAGGCATTGGAAGTTGGGGCAGGGGTGTAACCCTCAGTGGTTTTCAACTAAAGTTTACTTAGAGTAGTGACTATGTTAGGCCGGACCCTGAGATCATCTTCTGAGGCCCTCCTTGATGTGCCTCCTCCTCGAGAGGTCCAGAGGGTGGCAACACGAGAACGGGGCCTTCTCTGCAGTGGCTCCCCGTCTATGGAATGGTCTCCCCAGGGAAGTTTGCCTGGCACCTTCATTATACACCTTTCAGTGCCAGGCAAAAACATTCCTCTTTAACCAGCCTTTGGCTTATCTAATCAACATCCTATACCCTTTAAAATGTGACACTTTGGGGGGGGGGGCGTGTTGGATTATTAGATAGATAGATAGATAGATAGATAGATAGATAGATAGATAGATAGATGATAGATAGAGATTGTTGTTTGTGAAGCATCCTGAGACATCCAGGTATAGGTAAAGGTAAAGGGACCCCTGACTATTAGGTCCAGTCGTGACCGACTCTGGGGTTGCGTCGCTCATCTCGCTTTATTGGCCAAGGGAGCCAGTGTACAGCTTCCGGGTCATGTGGCCAGCCTGACTAAGCCGCTTCTGGTGAACCAGAGCAGTGCACAGAAACGCCTTTTACCTTCCCGCTGGAGCGGTACCTATTTATCTACTTGCACTTTGACGTGCTTTCAAACTGCTAGATTGGCAGGAGCAGGGACCGAGCAACGGGAGCTCACCCCGTCGCGGGGATTCGAACCGCCAACCTTCTGATCAGCAAGTCCTAGGCTCTGTGGTTTAACCCATAGCGCCACCTGCGTCCCTTTCCGGGAATAGGACGGTATATAAATTCAATGAAGGAAATGACCCACTCTGGGTTATACAGTGGTGCCTCGCAAGACGAAAAGAATCCGTTCCGTGATTCTCTTCGTCTAGTGGTTTTTTCGTCTTGCGAAGCAACCCTATTAGCGGCTAAGCGGATTAGCGCTATTAGTGGTTTAGCGGCTATTAAAGGATTAGCGGCTAAGCTGCTAAAAGGCGATTAGCGGCTTAGCGGCTTAGAAAAAGGGGGGGAAAGCGGAAAAAAATCGCAAGACTAGCAAGACGTTTCGTCTTGCGAAGCAAGCCCATAGGGAAAATCGTCTTGCGAAGCAACTCAGAAACGGAAAACCCTTTCGTCTAGCGGGTTTTCCGTCTTGCGGGGCACCACTGTATTCAACACTGGTCCTACTCAGAGCAGACCATTTCAAATTAATAGATAGAATTCAGGTCCATTTATTTCAATGGGCCTACTCTTCCAGTGAAATTAATAGACGTGAGAGACCTATGATCACATGGGAACAGTGCACTGTTTTCTTTGTAGTGACTAAAATACTTTGTGGTGGGACTGTCTTTCTAAGTAAACCTACAATTGATTTGGGATTCTGCTTCTCTCCTCCAGACTTGGCTGTGCCTAATAGCTCTGGGAGCCTCCTTCCTGGCCTGTGGTCGCACGGTAAGAGTCACGAGAACGTTGCTTATTGAAGAGCCGGCTTCGTCTCCAATTAATTAAATACTGGGTCTGTCTGTACGCAACAGGGAGCCATCAGGGCCAGTGTGTTTCTATGGTTTACTCTGTGAACATATCCAAATGTATGTGCGCTTTTGCACAAAGTTAAGATTGTGGTTAATGGCGTTAAAAAACAATAATTGTGGTTGTACATATTGAGAAATACTTGGGTTCTTTTCCTTGCTGTCCCCCTACAATCACACTCTAAAGAACAAACGAACAAAAATTCTCGTTGCTTCCCTTGTAGCATTAGATTCTCAGTGTGAGAATGCAAACACTAAAATGCTTTTGACTTTCACCAAGGGACTAATACTATATTTTAACTGGGATTCCTTCAATTAATGGCAATCGTGTCTTTAAAAAACCCGTGTTTTAAAGGCATAAAATTAAATGACGTGATTGCACTTGAATAGAATAGACCCTAATGAGTCTTGCTAGTGTCGGTAGCTGGAATGCAAGTTAAAGGCTAACATTATTCACTGCTAAGGAATGCATCAGGATGCAGGTAAATCCCCATGGGCAGGAAGCAGGGGAGAATCTCCCTGCATGTTGGGAAATAACATGAGAAGCGTTGTGCTAAATCTTGTTTCCTGTGAAGCTGGCTTTCTGCAGGCAGGCAGCACGCCACAGCTGAGCATTCAAGCCCTCCATCTGGAACCCAAAATAGTGCCGTTTGATTAAAGTATTGTCTGTGAATTCTGCTAAATGTAGAAGCTGGCAAGTGAATCAAACAGTCTCCTGTCCAGTTGATTAATGTTGGCTGACCACTCCTTCTGATAATGATTAAAGGCAGGCGTAAGTTAGTGATGCTGAGGCTGTTTCTGCATCCTTTATCAAAGAGAGCCTTGCCAAGCTGAGAACTTATTTTGGAAGGAGTACAAGCCACTTCTGAAAGTACAATTGCTAGTTTCAATACTAGTGAGAGTACTAGTGCCCGCCAGATGGCCAGAGTATCATCTTCTGCAGGACTACTGTCCAAAAAATCACACAAATAGAGTGGCTGCACATTTTGGATGAGAAGCAGGTAGAAAGAGCGCTTGGCTTGGTCATTTAATTCTTGGTCTTCACTAGAGGAACGGCTTGCTTTCCAGCTCAAGAGATGGGCACGTGTATCATGTGCTCCGGAATTTTATTTCTCTTAAGCAACTGTCCCAAATTCCCCCCAAATGGCTTCCTTGGTACTCTTCAGTGTAAAAGCAAGATCACAGTTAAAGAGAGGAAATCCACAATTTTTGTATAGATTTCTCCTTTTTCTGTCTCCACTGAAGTTCTCCATTAGAGAATTCTGAACCAAAAGAACAAGTGCTAAAAATTAAAACTGGGCCCGTACATTAAAAAGTGTTAATTAACTTGCTAAGTGTGCAATTCTGGTGGTCAGCAATGGGGAAATAATTTTGCATTCAATGTTTACAAGTTTTTACTGTTTGTTTTGTGACTAATTGTTATTAATACAGTGAAGTGATGTCCATATTTCCTGTAACTCTTTGTGTCAGGAATGTTAGGGTTAAAATGAAGGTTTCGGCGTCCGTTGGAGGAAAATACTTAAGTATGAATACTTGAATCCTCTTTCTAGCCAGGAGTCTCCTACTACACATACTATCACAAACATATTTTAAAAAACAACAACACAGTTAACCTGGTGTAATTATTCCAGTTACTCCTTCCGTCATCTTAAATGGTTTTTCTGTATTTCTTTTTGTTGCTTCATTTCCTTTTAACAGTCTTCAGGGTAGCATTGCAAAATCCTCTCCTTTTGGCATTACAACATTGAGATAGATACTAAGAAAGGACTAATTATAGTATTAATAACGTTAATAATTGCATCACTGAGCTATGTGTAGGGTCCTGGGTATAATGATGAATGGTTTTTACCTCATGGAATATGTTTCATATATTCCTCCTGGAATTTCATTCAGAGATGCATGTGTCTGTCATCTGTTAAATAGAATTCAGAGGGACTTCCTAAGGTTGCAGCGTGGTCTGAAAAGGCCCAATACGGAACATAGTAGCACATTGTGAAACGAGCTCCAGAGAAATTTAGAGGCAATTCCACTACCTCCGTATTCTGTTTCATTTGGGAAATGGTAAACATTTAGATTCCCAAATATATTTCTGTTCTTAAAAGAAGAACCTGAGGAAGTCCTTGAGATTTGCCTCAAGCAGGACTTGCAAATGTTGTCACTGGTCTCAAATGTTACCCTTATCTTGTGAAACTGATAAGAATACTGATTTCGCTGGACTGGAATTTGGGCTAAGGTAGCTTTGTTGCATCTACTTCATCAGCTGCGTTTCAGGTCCAAAAACAAAACAGCTTTGGATGGGTTCCAATTTTAATACTTTTCTTGCACGTATTGTGAGGCTAACCACCCACTTGGCTTGAAGAGGGGTACCCATAATCACTAGAAGGTAGGATTCAGAACTGGTCATAACTTGAGCAATGCCCCCCCCCCAAAGACATTTGACATTCTCACACAATCCTTCATGTGTGTTTCTCTTTTAAAAACACTAATGGTAAATCTTGACTTGAAATGCCCTAATTTTTCCAATCGTCACTGGAAGCCATCCTCCAATTTTTCTGTACCATTTTTAACGTGATCATTATCGTTTTGCTCCCTGGGTATTGATAAGATTTAACGGGTTGAATAATGACTTTATAACAGCGTTAACCTGTGCCCTGTTTTTGACAAATGTCAAAGGTTGCATTCCAGGGCATAGTTGAGCATGCTCAAATCCTTTTAAAACTGGTCAGCCTAACGGATGCTTTGTTCTGTGCTTGATCCAAGGCTATAATAGCCTACTGGCCCACATATGATGGGGGGACGAACGGACTTTCTATTGCTGCATCAAGGTGCACCTAAATTTCAAATGTAGAGAAAAATACAATTAAACTATTTTCAGTCAGTGTGGGAGCATCCAGTTCTGCTCAAGAACTAGACAATACATTTTGTCTCATGTGCACTTGTGGAAAAAAATTAATGGCAGCTGTGAGGATCTTTTGCTTAAGAGAAGGTGACATTGCATGTGTTTTGAGACTTTCAAGTTGGCTAGAATCTTTCCTTCTGCCTACAACTGTATGTAATGCCATAAAGGTGACAAAAATACATTGCATCATAGGCATGACGTGATGCCAAGAGGGTACCTAGCTTTTCCCCACTCAACACTAACATAGCCTGATACTCTCCAATACTTTTGAACTACAACTCCCAGCATCCTCAACCAGCATGGGATGGGGAAAGATTGCACTCAAGGCCAGTTGGTGTTTGGTATGTGCAGTTTTCCTTAAGAAAAGGCGTCCTTGCCTGCAGTAGAGAAGGACCTCTGAAATCCAGGGTTCAAGTTGGCCATACACTTGAGAGGTGTGGTTCCTACTGGGCTGTGCTGCTGTTATATCTCCATTCACTACAGAGGGGCTCTGATCATTCCTTTTTGCTGCAACAAAGCTGCTAAATTTTGAATTGCTATTTTATCTGACCATCTCAAGTCTCCCGGTTTTATTTGTACTAGCTTATCCAATCTTACTGCTCGTTTTTGCTGTATTTCAATAAACTTGGTGAACATTTCCCCAGCTCAGAAGCAGGCATTATTTTAATAGTTCTGTTTTGCAAACTCGGAAAGTGTGTCTGGCATTTTCTATGTGGACTTTGCAGAATTACTTGAAATGCTTTGTACACTCCATGGGCGAATTGCTTTCCAGGTTTTTCAGTAGCAGAATAGTTTATACTATTGGGGAGTTGCATGGTTAAAAAATGGCCAGCGGCCTTCAGCAGCTGTAATTTTTTCTTCGGTGCACTTTAACATTGTAAATTCTCAGAAGAAAGATAGACAAGCCTGCCTCTTGGGATGTCAGTTTCTGTCTGACACCGTTTTGAACATGGTACAAGATTCTGAAAATCGTAGCTATGTAGCAGTCGTAAAGCATCCGTGCTACACAGTTTGGGTTGTAAAATCTATGAAACAAATGTCTATTTTTTTTAGTATAAATCAGTCTGTATAAATGATAATTTAAATTAAAAGAATGGAACATTTTCCAACTTGGGTGTCTTTCTTTTCTGCTTAAATTAACCTCACGAAGGTTGTCTTATTCGGGTATATATCAAGCACACAATGATGATGATGATGATGATTTGTAAAATGCGCCCAGATGTGGAATGTGGGCCGCGTTCTCTCTTCCTGCCCCTGTCCCCCAGTTCATTTGAGCATTGAAGGATTCTGCACCCACATCTGCAAAGCACACCTTGCCATTGAATGGAATACCCTGCTGTATTGCATAGAGATCCTTGCAGACATCAAAACCTTTGTGATGCTTTGCATTGCCATTGTAGGCTGCAATCGGTGATTCTGGCACAAGGCGATGTTCAGTTTGCCGCTTTGGGGAGGTAAAGATTCAAAGAGGCAAGCCATTGAGGAGCTGATGGTAGGAGCAATCCTGTTGGCTGGCTGCAAGAAATAATGGCAGTGACCAGGAATGATGGATATAATTAAACCTGAATAGCATAACTATTTCCTAACCAGATCAGGTTTTAACTTCCATGTAGCTTTCCTGGCTGGGACGCAGGTGGCGCTGTGGGTTAAACCCCAGAGCCTAGGACTTGCCGATAAGAAGGTCGGCGGCTGAAATCCCCACAATGGGGTGAGCTCCCGTTGCTCGGTCCCTGCTCCTGCCAACCTAGCAGTTTGAAAGCACGTCAAAGTGCAAGTAGATAAATAGGTACCGCTCCGGCGGGAAGGTAAACGGTGTTTCCGTGCGCTGCTCTGGTTTGCCAGAAGCAGCTTAGTCATGCTGGCCACATGACCCGGAAGCTGTCTGCGGACAAATGGCTCCCTCGGCCACTAAAGATAGATGAGCGCCGCAACCCCAGAGTCATCCGCAAGCTGGCCACATGACCCGGAAGCTGTAGGCCGGCTCCCTCGGCCAATAAAGCGAGATGAGCGCCGCAACCCCAGAGTCGGTCACGACTGGACCTAATGGTCAGGGGTCCCTTTATCTTTACTAGCTCTCCTGGCTAATAGCTGTTGTCGGCAAATTTGGGAAGGATAGGTCAAATACATCTTTGAAAACCAGCTGAGCTGTTACGTTATGGGGAAAGTTATGGGGTCTGTTCTCAAAGGGTTCCGTGACCCCCCCCCCAAAAAAAGCCAAAAACTGCTCTGCAGAGACACTGCTGCAGTTCATAAAACATGCGTCATTTGCCCAGGTTTCATATTTATATGAGTCGAAAGCAGCTTATTAACAAAGGAGAGGGGGAATTCTGGGTCAGATTAAGACCTGGTTGAGTCCTCTGCTCACAATTTCTATATTTTAGATCATTTATTTCTGTTGGTGTTTCCTGCATCATCTGTGTATGTCACAATCCAGAGTGCAACTTAGCTATTAAAAATATATCTAGTAGCAGTTTCCTATTAACACAACAAATCAAATGTCAACTGATCCGTGGTCAGTGGAGCAGCCTTCAAATGAGTACTGCTGAGTTGGCAAAATCCTTTCTGGTGCTCTGTGGGCCAACATTACCTGCAGATTAAAGCTTTTGGATAAAACAGGTTCAACTCTGACATGCTATAGAAATGTTATCTTTCCCCCTTTTATTACAAGCTCTCCTTACCAGCTTTAAGGGAAGTGGAAGGTGTAAGTAATTTTACTTCGCTAAGAAACTTGCAGTTTAAATGTCCTACAATGTTTAAAACAAGCAATACGTTTTTATGTAAACTCTTGAGATGCTATACGGTAAGTTTCAGTCTGTTGGAAACTGTTGGTCATCCTGTCCTTTTGATTCATACCTTTATATAAACAGTTTAAACTATTCTTAAAGTCTTAATGGGATTAGCAGAATTTGCATGTAGAGATTTTTACGGTGTGTATTAGCGTGAAATGGCTTTTAAAAGTCAGTGGACTTCAAAATCAAATTAGTGACACTTTATCAATCTTGTGTAGTTTTGGCAAGTTAGGTACAAAAACATCATTAGTAAAAACCAGAACAATTGCCTGGATTATTTTTTTTGCACCACTTACAGAACAGACACCCCCAAACTTGGCCCTCCTGATGTTTTGGGACTACAACACCCATCATCCCTAGCTAACAGGACCAGTGGTCAGGGATGATGGGAACTGTAGCCCCAAAACTAGGGCCGAGTTTGGGGGTGCCTGTTACAGAAGATACCAGTTGCCCTCCTCCAAGTGTTACTTTTAAATTTTTATTTATTTATTAAATTTGTAATATTCCCCTTCATCCTTCGATCTCGAGGTGGTTCACAACATAAAAATACAATACATTTATTTAAGACATGTAAATAATGCACATGTGTCTTTTTCAGTATCATTAAAGTCAGGAAGCCAAAATGAACCCAAAGGACAATCACATCTCTGCTTAATAAGCTGAGATACGGCCAAGCCTTTTGCCTGTGTACACAAAGCCCCTTTGTGTGATCCATGAAATTTCTAATCAGCTAGAGTTTCCCGTTTCATCCAGCCTGAGAAACTGTGATTACCAGCTCTGGAGCAAGCCAACATTTTCAGCCAATGTTTGAAGTTTCTTTAATTCCCTGACTGCTTATGAAGCTGGCAATGATACTTTCCCAGTTTGATTAAAATGGGAAATAATAGTATATTGGACTTGCTGGTCTAATAGTGGCTTGCCAGAAGAGGCTTGCATATGAATGCAAGAGATTCATTCCTAACTAAGCTTACTAAGCCGAGATACGAACAGCCAAACCAGGAGATTCACACACCTCAAGATACAACACAGAACCGCCAAGATCCAAATGTATTTTCTAGAAGAAATGCTGACAAGTTTTCAGTCTTTATTGTTGTGGCTCCAGCAGCAAATCGCAATGTCAACTTTCACTGAAACTGCACAACTTCCAGTTGGCAGGAACCACCTGATACCACATGGAATTCCTAGCGATACTGCGACATGTACCATGTATGAACACAGTCGCCTTAGACGTGCATGACTATTCTGCCGCATGTAGGCCCCTTTTAACCGCATCTACCTTCAGAAACGTATGGGTTGTATTTAGTGCTGCCATTCTATTCATGCAATGGAACTTACCCCATGCACGCCCAAAAAACAGCCCTATATTTCTCCAGCACACAGGTGATGCCATGTAAGAAATTAGTAAGATTGTGGGGGAGGGGATTGTTTGGCTTTTTGTGGCACTACTATTGGATCTGTAACTGGCTGAAATATTACGTCTCGAGACCCCAGTTCAGTTCCATGAGTCTAAAAACCCCATGAAACCTGCTCTGTCCTGATCTAGCCAGCCTGCCCCCAAAAGAACTTCGTACTTCTTCACTGGAGAGAGCAGAGCCACGTGTCCCAAAGAAAATGCATCCCACAGATCTTCCATTGAAATTAACGGGGGAAACACAACTCTTTCCATACCGCTCGCTGAATTAGTGTAATCATCACCCAGGGAAAGGAAAAGGAAAGAGAACCAAAGTATAAGCACCAACTGTTCACTCCCCCAAATTGTCGTCGTCCTTAAACACACCCTCTCTGAATAAACCGAGAAGAAAGGGTCTCTGAGTGTAACTTAGCGAAGGGAAAACGGGGACCACCATTCTGGTGCTGACATGGGGGCACAGAAGGGTCAATGACATTAAACAACAAAGGATTTGGAGTTACCTTAAAGGACCCCTGAGCATTAGGTCCAGTCGTGACCAACTCTGGGGTTGCGGCGCTCATCTCGCTTTATTGGCCGAGGGAGCTGGCGTACAGCTTCCGGGTCATGTGGCCAGCATGACTTAGCTGCTTCTGGCGAACCAGAGCAGCACACGGAAATCCCGTTTACCTTCCCGCTGGAACAGTACCTATTTATCTACTTGCACTTGACATGCTTTCGAACTGCTAGGTTGGCAGGAGAACTGCTAGGTTGGCAGAACTGCTAGGTTACCTTACCTTAAAGAAGTCTTAAAGAATTGTAGTGCTTTCATGAGCCAATCCCTACTTTGTGAGATTAGCAAAGAGGATAATTACACTCTAATGACAAAGAGAAGGGGCTGAGCAGTTCTTTTAACACAAAGTGATGCCAGAAGGCCAAGCGATGGAAGAGAGAGCAATAGGATTGTCACACGCAGATCCCTCACTTGCACAACATACATTCAAATGATCAAAGATCCAGTTAGTATGGGTATAATGATGCCCAGCTAACAGTCCCTGGTACAGTGGTACCTCGGGTTAAGTACTTAATTCGTTCCAGAGGTCCATTCTTAACCTGAAACTGTTCTTAACCCAAAGCACCACTTTAGCTAATGGGGCCTCCTGCTGCGCCGCCGCCATGCAATTTCTGTTCTCATCCTGAAGCAAAGTTCTTAACCCGAGGTACTATTTCTGGGTTGGTGGAGTCTGTAACCTGAAGCGTCTGTAACCCGAGGTACCACTGTAATGGGATATGCATCAGTGGTATGAAGAAACACAATGGCTGGCTTTGAACATTGCTTTCTCCAATCACTACATTCCTCTTCTCAAGTGGTGGTACTTTAATGACGTCTTCAGCATTGAGACTCGTGAGACGGAGAACTCTTGAGAAATCCAACCAGATCTTTTATCAGTAACAACATCCTATTAATCTAAATTTGAACCACTCTGTGTAACGTGATTTCATTCATATATATATTGGTTAAACTAGGGCATATAAACTGCACCATATCCCATAAAGCAACTGAAAACCACATCTACCTGCAGCTACTATCCAGAGTGCATCCCCCACATAACTGCATACAGCTAAGATTATGGTGGGACGCTGGTGGAGCTGTGGTCTAAACCACAGAGCCTAGGGCTTACCGATCGGAAGGTCGGTGGTTGGAATCTCCGCGACAGGTTGAGCTCCCATTGCTCGGTCCCAGCTCCTGCCAACCTAGCAGTTTGAAAGCACGCCAAAGTGCAAGTAGATAAATAGGTACCACTCCGGCGGGAAGGTAAACAGCATTTCTGTGTGCTGCTCTGGTTTGCCAGAAGCGGCTTAGTCATGCTGGCCACATGACCCGGAAGCTGTCTGCGGACAAACGGTGGCTCCCTCGGCCACTAAAGCAAGATGAGCGCCGCAACCCCAGAGTCATCCGCAACTGGACTTAACGGTCAGGGATACCTTTACCTTTAACTAAGATTATGGTATAGTCACATCTGCTCCCAATCTTTTGGGCAAGGACAAACAATTGCCCCAAACAGTTGCATTAGGCATCCTTTTAAAAACTACAATACTTGTTTAGCAAAGTGAGGAAACCACTCTGTAAAGTCGGGTAGGTTCCCAATGAGTCACTTGCTACAGAACAGGCCTATCAGATGCAGCAGTAGAACTTCTCTTGTTATCTTCAGCTCTCAGCTATAATCTCTCCAGTATCTCATCAACACAGATAATTATCCTCTCTACTCATTGGCCTTGGGCTGAAGACTTGCCCCTGCTTAGAAACAACCCCACAACTTATGGAAGCCGCTTACTAACAATCATGAGTCACAAAACAGAGATACAAACCCTGCAACAAACCCAACAGTCTCCATATGTACTAGAGCAAGTCTGTTTTGCAATCAAACAACATCAGCTCTGTTATCAAAGGTCCATTCATCGACATATCTTCTAAGGTGAACTAATGGCATCATCTGCCATAAATATAGGCCAAACAAGTCAGTTTCTGCTCAAGAGAATAAATGGATGCTAATCAGACTCTGAAACCAATATGGAGGTGTGGGGGTGTCAGTCTTATCCCCTAGGGCATTCTGTAGCAGATCGGAAAGGTTGTCATACTCCGGATATACTCCATTCTGGGTGGCTCCCAACAGAATATTAAAAACATGATAAAACATCAAACATCAAAAACTTCCCTAAACAGGGTTGCCTTCAGATATCTTCTGAAAGTCAGATAGTTGTTTATTTCTTTGACATCTGATGGGAGGGCGTTCCACAGGGCGGGCGCCACTACCGAGAAGGCCCTCTGTCTAAATAAATTGTAATAGAGATTGGAACTCATTTACACATTGAATCTTGCCATCCCTGATCTTCAGCTGGGGTCACTGATCCAGAGTGCTGTGATCGGGTCTTTTGTTCATTTGACTGGATCTTGAATTAACTTCATGCACTATTCCTTTGTGATCTGCACGGTTGTGTGACATACCCAACTGCTGCCTCTTGCTTTGCTCAACTTTTTGGCTTCACTTAGTAAACCACTTCCCCACTCCCTTCTGTATTTAGGGAATATATATATACCTACCCACTCGGGCGCTCGCACATCTGGTGACGTGAGCTGTGACCTACTTGCAACACAATAGATCTGTTAGCTTTTAACAAGCCTTGACAATGGTGGTGGTGGTTGTCTCAATCATGGCTACACTTCTGGAATTTTGGTTTAATTTATCTAAGGAAGGGCTCCTGGGAATGTGTTCGCTGGTGTGCTGGCCTCCTGAAATAATGAAGTGTGGGGAGCTACCATGGGGTAGGGGAACTGGGTGCATCCAGATGTTTTGACTGCTAGCAAGGTTCCCCACCCACAGGCCAACAACTTTCCTAACAAATGGCTGCCGCTCTTTAGAGTTCGGTCTCCCACTTAGAAAACCTTGGGAGATCTGACCCTACCTGATTTCAACTACATTTTCATTTCTCTTAGAGAGCATTCCTAACTGCCACCTCCTTTTCTTCCTTCTCTAGTATCACCTGGGACTCACTGGTCATCCAGAACTCTTCCTCCTCAACAACATTGATGCCGACCAAGCCTCGATTAGATGAATCCCCTCCGAACTAGTAAGGGTGTGACTTTAAAGACAAAGAACATAGAGCCCTCCTATGCTGCCCTAAGCCAAGTTGGATTGGTTCTGATATGTTACTGCAAACATCCAATAATTTGCAACTTCGAGAAAGAGAGAAGCACAAGGGGAAAGGAATTACTGTATGCTATTAAGGATCGTCTGGTACACTGGAAAATAGACTTCTTTAGAAGCTGTGCCTAAGGTCACCTAGAAAAGTTACAAAAGGACTGACAGAGAGCTTGGGTTAAATCATTGTGAAGCTGAGATTGTATGTAATAGTGATGGACAGGCGCGTATCTTGAAATGTGGGTCGCCACCAAACATCTTCAAAATACTGGAGGTGTAGGTACTAAAATTTGAAAAGCAATTAGCCAGAGGTGGGTGCTGAACTCTTCATTCGACCGCTGGCCTCCCTCTCCACCCAGCTACCTCTCCCCCTGCTCCCAGCATTTTACTCCTAGTTGGATCTCATTTCTGGCCTCAAACTGGGAGAAATGTGCCAGGGGCAAACTTGTTTATTTGGAGGCAGGGCCTAGCAATAGCAGAGAGTTCCATACCCCTGTCCTGACTGTCATTTTCACTTTCGAAAGCCCTTTACTTGCTTTACAGGTATTTGACACTGACCCATACTTGAAACATATAACTACAGTAAAGGTACGGGTGATTTGATTTCCGCTTGATGCAGATCACTGTCTTTCCTGTCTAAGGGAGAAATGATCACACACCCCTCAATTTCTGGGAAACTGACAAGCGTCTTTTCTGAAAGTTGAGAAATATCCTTGGCATTTTATCCTCAATACTATCCTGTTATCAAGGAGTCCAAATGGAATCCAGCAGGTTCATTATTCCAGATGGAGAATTTGGGTTTTTGTTTGACACAGAGTGCACCCAGCCTGGCTGTCCCCATGGTCCTTCTCGCTATTGGATTAGGAAACTAACATAATTGAATTTTCCTTGTGGCTGAGGAAACTTGTTCTATGTGCAGAGCTGCGATTTCAAGACTAAGTCCATGAGATTCAAGTATTACAGCTTTTCTTTTTTCGAGAAGCAAAAGAACTCTAGCCTGCAACTCCTGCTTCTTCTGCTGACCCTATTAATATTTTTATATATTTTTTACAGCACCATCATCGTACAGGGTGCCATAAAGCGTAACAAGAGCCCCTTTCTTTCCTTTTGACTAATGCTCAATTTGGTACAGAGTTGTTAAAATGACATGGCTGGCAAAATCTCACATCAGCTGACTCCTTTAACTCACACTGCACATACTTTGTGCTTAATATGTCACGTCTGATTTATTAGGTAAAACTTGAAATAACAGTTTCATAAAGAGTTGCAGCTTGCGTCATTTACTCTGCTGCTGGTAAATGTGTGTTTTTAATTTACAGCAAATTAAGGGTCCTTTTTTCCTGTACTGAATTAGTGTGACATTTTACCCGGTTAATTTAACAACACATTCAGTCGCAGCTTACATTGTAATCCAAAGCCAATATAGAAGTGATGCAAATTTAGTTCAGGCCTTGCGGTGCTCTGTCAAGGTTTCAGCCAATCCTCGATATTTGAGTAGAGTTGTTCATTGTATGAACCGAAGATGGTACCTACCTGTTGCTTAAGTTTTATCCCTGAAACTTTCCCCAAGTTTCTAGCCCTCGTGCTCACAGAAACAGACACATATGGCCATGTACATGCAGTATCTGCAGAAAACGCCAGTATTTAATCAAGTTTGCAGCTGTTCTAGTTTGCAAAGTTGGCCACATATATTAGAGTTGTCTGAATGTTCTCTGTGATGCGAGACAACTTGGTACTGCCATTGCACTTGAAACAGTACAGACACCATCATACTAATAGCTCCTTTGCTCTACAAATTGCTTTTCTTCATTGCATAAGGAGAGTCACCCATTCTGTAACTTACTGCGGACAGCCTAAGGCTTGAGTTCTGTGCACAATCAACTTGCTAGTAAGCTGCATTCAACTCAAGCGGGGCTTGATTCTGAGTAAGCATGCATAGAATCAGGTGTTGCTTTGCTTCCTACCTTAAATTGGATGGTTTGTGTGCATCAAAAAACATGCCACATTCGCACGCACAAACTTGGGCACAAGAAGTGTGTCCCGCTGAACTTGGCCAAAATAGATATGTTTGAACCAAACATGGTGAGGCGGCTTCCAGGGCAGCCCCTCTGTTCTAAAAATGTCACATGTATCTTCCACTCAGGATGCACTAAATATCTGCAGTTGTGTTACAAGACAAGGCCAGTTTCTGCTGAATGGTATATATGCAATCTGTGCTCTGTTACAAAACCCATTCAGGTTTCAAGACAAGCCCTGCTGGGTCAGGTCAAAGGCCCATCTAGTTCATCACCCTATTCTCAGCCAGGTGCCTATGGGAAGCCACAAGTAGGACTTGAGTACAACAGCACTCTCACTACTTGTGATTCCTAAGCAAGAGGAATTCAGAAGTATATTTGGTATTCTTGTTTTATATTTGGCACTAATTTATATTAAATGTACTGATCATTATTTGTTTCAACAGAGGTCCAGGTTTTCAAATAAATAGGTCAACTATACACTGCCTTTCTGGTTTCTAATCTTGTTATCTGATGTCATCAGTCTTTCTTTGTCTTCTGACTTAGAACGCAAGGAGACACTGCTGCAGGAATAATTGCAGCGGGGGGGAAGTAGAAGTAAAATAATTCTGTTGAGGCTGCTTAAGGAATGTTGCTGCTTCGGAAGAAAAAAAAAGAGCATGGCCTAATTTATACAAAAATGCTATTGTAAGCAATGTGGAAAAACCACTGAGCCCAAATAGGTGACCATTTTATCACACTTCCTGCTACACATTTTGCCACACCTTATCACCTGATGAGCAGTAGAATCCCTCTTATCACTTGGCAAGATGATTCAGATGATCAAACTGCTTCGAGTGAAAGAACTCATCCCAGGGTAATTGGGGTGGTTTGAATGAGCTCAGCTTGCATTTAACTGCACCGAGGTTGTTTGGGTTTGCCATCACATGTGCATTTGACAAGAAGCTATGGATGATCCCAGCTGCCTGAAATGTGTATGTGTGTGATAACGTTTGCCAACAAATATTTGCCACATTTATGCTTCACGTGTTCATGTGAATATCCCAAAAATGTGTGGCAGGCTTTATTCTGGTGGTGTTGCTTTTGTGGGTGCACTGGCATGGATGTTGGAAGGCCTCTCAATGGCAAAGCTGCATGCATGGTGTACGTGAAATCGCAAGCTCAGCTCCAGACATTATCAAAAAGAACTCAGGTAGGAGGGAGTTCACTGCCGATGCCTTAGAGAGCAGCTGCCAGAGTAGAGGCTGGGAAGACAAACCAGCGGTCTGACTCTGTATCACACAGCTTCCTATGCCCAGACATTAGCCACATTAAGACTCCACTAGGGGGCTTAGCTGCTGGTGTTTCTAAAAACTGGACACAACTCTGAACCTTGAGAACGAATGTTCAACTCAAACCAGGAAAAAGCTGCAAAGTTGACTCAGATCTGGATGCCCAATGCAGACAGAGCTTGTCTTCAGCATATAGAAGCTGCTTTAATAAATGGGGAGGGTGGCAGTGGGAATCCTGGCGGCATACTTGGAATACATTCTAAAAACACTTATACATAAAAGTTTTTATAAAATAATACTGAATCAAATGCTTTGCTCTTCCTCTTTGCTTTGATGATGATGATCATTTGTTCGGTCCACTGGTGCCCGAACGTTTCATGTAATCTGTATACATGGAATATAAAACTCCTAACAAAAGAAAGCAGATATATTAGTTAGCAATGGCTGCTTCAATATCATCCAGCAACTGTTGTATTGAACAGAAATAAGGTCACGTTTGCTATCTTAGCACAGGTAAAGGGATCTGTTGCCTGGTGGTGACTCAAGAACAAAAGCTTAGGGCTTTGAATCAAAAACTACAGGGCTGCCTGTTTACTCACTACAGCCTGCTGGGGAACGTTTTCGGCCCCATGAGCCAGATCTTTACCCACCCCATTGGCCAATGTTGACAGGCGAGTGGGCCGACCCATCTGTCAATCATCTGACACCATGATGGCAATCAGGTGATGAATAGATGGGTGGCTGTGCCCAACGGGGGCGAGGGGGAAGAGTTCTGCTTTCCTAGCACATTCCCTGCAGGAAACACACTAGAAAAGCAGCACCCAGCAGGATTGGACCTCACCTACAAGCTGATTGACAGGTGGGTGTGGTGGGGAACCTCTGACTCTTGGCTTGGTGTGGTTTTTTGGGTGGGGGGAGAGAGAGACATGGCCTCAGAAGCTAAACTGGACAGTGGGGAGATTACTTAACAAAACAACAACATGTTCTCTTACCTACTGTTATTGCACCTACAACAAAGCTTTGGGCTGCAACTCTCATGTGGATGAGGTGGACTGACATTTTTTGGCTTCCTCTGTGTTTCAGCTTGTAAAGCCCATAGCCTACTACAGCAAAGCAGCCTGCCAGACCTGGATATTAAAGAAAGGGGTGTAGTTCAGCATTGAGCACCAGCATTGCCTTGCTGGATCAGGTTAAGGCTCCATGTAATTCAACATTCTCTTCCTAACACAGACCAGCCAGGTGCCTTTGGGGAGGCTACAAGCAGGACATGAAGCCAACAGCCCCGCCCATTGTCTCAACAATTCCTATTCATGCAAGAATCTTTCCCTTAAAGGCATCTAAAGCAGTGGTTGTCACCCTATTGGGTTTTAATACTTTTTTTAAAAAAAGGATGATGATGCAATGGAGCCAAAAGAGGAGGTATACCCTTCCTACTTTGTCAGTTGAAATCACACACATAGTCATTTTGCAAGGCCCGTTTGCTTTCCTGGGTTCCTCCCTGATGAACTGATAGAGTGCTCAACCCAGACTGTGGGCTGCTGGGTTCATGTCCCTGTAAGCTAAGTGAGTAAGTCACTAGTTCTCATCCTACCCAGCTTAAAAGGTTGTGAATATGAAGCCCATGTATGCCACCCTCAGCTCCTTGGACCAAGAATTGGATGCAGATGTGGTAAACAAACCATGTTGTGTACACATTTTAAAAACAGACCCCCTTCTGAATCAAAATGTTGTTTAAAGCAATGATTGGTAAGTGGCAGCTCATTTTGTTCCGACAGGATGTTTCATTTTCTGGGGTGAAGGCTAGGATTTCGATTCCCAGGTCCATTCACTGTAACCATAACAACTCTCCCTGAATCAAAAATAATATTTAAAAATATTGCTCTGAAGTGACATCCAGATGTGTTAAGCTTTATCTCCTGAACAGTTTGGTTTTGGGAGATTTGTCAGGTGATGTAACTTTTCTTTTTGTTTCTTAGTGTTTGATGCGTAAATTCAATATAATGACATTTCTTTTTTATCTTTTAACTGCAAACCTGGTCTGCGAGAGGCAAGCACTGTCCTTGCAGCCAGCTTAATTGGCAACAGTGCATACAAATTAGCCTGTGTTCGTGGGCATTGCATGTACAAATCACTTTAAATTCTGGAAAGGCACCTGGTCTGATGCAGTTCAGCTGGAGCTGATAAATGGGAAGGAAGACTAATGAAGGTTGATGGGTGAAACTGTGACAGTTTGCAAGGCTTATGCTTACCTCTCTCAATGTGGGCACATTCTTTAAAGGAAATCCTACTAGCAAAAAAAAAGAAATGTCATTCACTTGTCTGTTTAAAATGCAGACTTTTTTAAAAGGATGGTATTAAGTCCATGGCACAGAATATGGAGCCACAATGTGTTTCCTGCCTGTTTCTTATACCAGGAGCATCCAACTTCTATATTCTTGAAGACCACTCAGTTCTCTTTAGTTTCCAATCTGAGGTGTGCCGCCTTATGGATGGTCACCAAGGCAGCAGAGAGCTATATAGATGTGACTCTGAACACACACAAGCCTGGACATTCCTATGGCATTCTACCTGCACCACTCTGTTCTTGAACATGAACTATTCTTCTGCTCCAGCAAAGCAGTCTAATCTGTATATAAGATACAGCAAAACTGGAAGAAAACCATTTATGCAAACACAGAGGGGGGCATCCCACATTTCCATCAAACTGCAAAAAGCAGTAATGTAATAAAAAACAATGCAGCAAAACAGAGCAAGAGTTAGCAACTCAACAGATATAAGAAACAGATATAGCAGATGGAATTTAGTCGCTGACTGGAGTGACTATCTCCATATCCCTCTTAGCTATATCATTATTGGCACAACAGCATTTGAAGCCATAACCCAGAGACTGACCACCACCACCAATTTATTGAGTTTTCAGAGTTATAACAGGTAAAGGTAAAGGGACCCCTGACTGTTAAGTCCAGTCGCGGACGACTCTGGGGTTGCAGCGCTCATCTCGCTTTACTGGCCGAGGGTGCCAGCATTTGTCCGCAGACAGCTTCCGGGTCATGTGGCCAGCATGACTAAGCTGCTTCTGGCGAACCAGAGCAGCGTAAGGAAACGCCGTTTACCTTCCTGCTGGAGCGGTTATATCCCACCCTTATTCTAAAGAGCTGCAGATGGCATACATTAGGGTGTATATACCCTTACAACGGGCCGCGGATGGCACTGTGGGTTAAACCACAGAGCCTAGGACTTGCCGATCAGAAGGTCGGTGGTTCGAATCCCCATGACGGGGTGAGCTCCCGTTGCTCGGTCCCTGCTCCTGCCAACCTAGCAGTTCAAAAGCACGTCAAAGTGCAAGTAGATAAATAGGTACCGCTCCGGCGGGAAGGTAAACGGCGTTTCCATGCGCTGCTCTGGTTTGCCAGGAGCGGCTTAGTCATGCTGGCCACATGACCCGGAAGCTGTACGCCGGCTCCCTTGGCCAATAAAGCGAGATGAGTGCCGCAACCCCAGAGTCGGCCATGACTGGACCTAATGGTCAGGGGTCCCTTTACCTTTATCCTCACAACAAGGCTGCAAGGTAAATTAGGCTGATTTTGTGTGTGACTGATCACCCAGGGAGACAGACTGCTGAGTGGGGATTCAAACTCTGACAGGTCTCTCCGCAGCAAGTCCAAACACTCTACCCACTGTACCACATGGACTTGAAAGTGCTGAAGGGTTCAACTCACCTATGGGAACAAAGGGGGCATCTCTGGATTTCCTTGCTAGTTTTGATGCTTGGCTGTCATCTTCAGCTGGCGACCAGGACTCATCAGGAGACATTTCTCACGTCTGAATACAAAAATAAGTGCAGGGAAATAGAACATTTATTGGGGAAAGCATTACTGATTAGAGATGTTCTGGTTATGGCAGCTGAAAGGAAGCACACTGAAGGACTGGCTGTGGTGCATTTTATTTCAAATAAAACTTTTTTTATACTCTAGTAGTATTTCATTCCGTAGGCCAACCAAGCTCCTTCTCTCCATGCTCCCTGACCTGTGCTGGCTCCCTGGTGCTATTTTATTACTGAATGGTTCTTAGACAATGAACCTATATGTGAGCGGTGTGTTTTTGAGTTATCATGCAGGATGAGGCCTTAGGAGGTCACACAAGGTCATATGGCCCATTCATTCATGCTATCTGTTGAGGATTGGTTCTTAATGATTCGGGGACCTGGCTTATATGGTCAAACCCACCAATATTGTAAGAACTAAAGAGGTTCAACAATAAAATGATTTATTCATGCAGAAATTGAGCTTCTACATCCAGTACTGGAATGATAAGGTACAGGATGAAAGTTAGCCACATGTTCTTTTAGTAATAATCTGATAATAAACCCTTTATTATTTTCCCCCTTTTCCTCTTTTCTTCTGTGCCTCTCTTATATGGGTGAACTAAATAACCTGTCAGTTACTTTTTTATGTAGGTCTTATTGGATGTATGTTTCTGCAGAATAACTCTGCAACCTGTACAACACTGATGGTTAAATATTGGTACCATTTTGTGGAACATTTGGAGTGTTGTAGGGAAAAAATTCTCATCACCAGCAGGATGTTTTAAAGAGAAAGGGGAAAAAATGGGGGGAAAAGGAAAGGAAAAGGGAGAAAAAAATTTCTTTCTGCAATATGGGTGTAAATTCTTTGTAAATTTTTGTGTATATGTGTGTAATTTAACCTAATAAAGATTATTAAAAAACAAAAAACAACAAAAAACAGTATATGTTTTTTCCATCAGCAGTCACTTTTCCTATCTCCAAACTGGCTCTTATTTTTCTTAAAAATGAAAGCCAGTTGATCTATAGCACAATGCATAATATTTTAGCAGTGTCAGAAACAATGACTGTAGTTTAGCTGTTCTTTTTATTACATGTTTATGCTATGCTTCTCCCAAGTAGCTCAGGGTAGCTCCCCCACTCGCATTATTCTCAAAAACATCCTATGAAGTAGATCAGGCTAAGAGAGAGTTCCTGGACAATGGTCATCCAGTTAGCCTTACCACTCAGCAGGGATTTGAATATGATCTTAGTCTCTGAACACAACACTCCTCTGACTTTCTTAATCCACTAGCTAATAGTTTCATATACATGGTATAGTGTTATATGCAACACTCTGCCAAACCATACAAAGGTATAGAATACATTTTTTATTTCAAGTAGATGCCTGATCTCCGTGTAGAGGCTACCCAACATAATTGATCTACAAATAGCAGCTTTGCTAATTAAACAACCCTTGCTATTATCCTTGGTTCTCAAGAGTGAATTCATATAACTTTAGTTCTTTGCCAGCTTCTATACCTTTTCTGCAAGATTCAAGAGCAACTGAATCTCAGAAACCTTTTCCTGCCTACTAAAATCCCACAATCTTTTAGCTTCCATAATCTAAGCAGAGCACACTGAGTTCCTTAAAATTTTGTTTCATTTTTCCAAATTAAATCCTATCCTATTGCCCTTCTCTGAAGTTGTTTGCAGTCTTTCGGTCTCATCCAAAAGCTGGAAAGAGTATATATAAAATGTATTTCATACCTACATGAAGATAAAATACTTCAGAAGTGAAGCCCTCATCCATATCATTTTAAAAATGAATCCATTGTGCAAATAGGATCCAGTTAAACTAGGTGCTCTATGAGGACCTCCCATATTTTTATTTTTTTTCTACTTATCAAACCTTTATTAGGCATTATGCAAATAAAACCATAAAAGAGAAAATAGCATATAAAAGCCTTGAAATATATATAGAAAGGCAGCAGTTGGCTACATACATATTTATATATATACATATAAAATCAGTGGTTTTCCTTGTTAACCTGCTCCTTGAAGGACTGCTACCAAAAACTCGGCTACCCCCGCCGTTACCCTTTGGTCAACGTCGGATAGGCAGAATCCCACACATTCACCTTGCTGGGGTTCCAGACCACCCAAAAGAGGGGACAGCACGCGTTGACGGAGCCTACTGTGCAATGGGCAATGAAAGAGAATATGCTCTACAGTGTCCGGGACATTCATAGAACATCTGCAGAATCTCTTGTTTCTGGGAATGTTTTGATATCTTCCCCTGACAAATGCTGAGGGAAAAACATTCAAACGGGCCAGCATAAAAGCCCTACGTTGGGCTGGGATTATTAATTTAGTGACATAATTGGCTCTGCTATCTAAGATATTTAAATCATAGAATATGGGGGAGCAAATTTTGTTTACAGCTGCCATAATATTTTGTCTCTCGACATCCTTTAGTCTAATTAGGATATTTTTAACTAATGCCAAGTTTTACCTGAGATACAGCCATCTATCTTGATTTTTGTTAGAAATACGGAAAATAAGCAAGAATTCAAGTTGTTGAGTTACCTTTGCTGCTGCTGCTGCATTAACTGTCCATCTACTCTGTGATCTCAAAAAGAGAGAAAGAGGATCTTTCTATGGCAGGCTGAGGCTGCTGTTGGTAATGAGAGACAAATACAATTATAGATCGTTTGAAGGCAACATCTGGTAAAACTCTGTTCTAATACGGTTCTTCTCCCAGGTTCTGTAAGCTTTGTTAGTTTCATAATTGTTCCAGGAAGCAGGCACAAGGGCAGAAAATATCTACTGTCATTTGTTTAATGAGCAGAAGTTCTCTTTATGCATGAAGTAGGCCATAACATTTCATCAAATCATTTCTGGGTATAATTCTACTACGGGGGAAAACATCAGTTGTTTCTCAGATTCCCAAGAGCCTGCATTATATTGGAACTATTTCCAACTGAAGCAACATGGAAGCCTTTAAATGCTACGCACTAGTCTTTTTATTATTCCCCAAGCGAACAGTTCTTTGCTAAATCAATGATATTTGTAATTTAAAAACAACTGTTGAAACACCTGGAATTGGGGTAGTGATGTGTTTTATCAACTTTTACTGCATACTATGGAAATTACCAATTTCCCCTAATTTCACATGCTTAACAGTCTGCCTGTAAAGATTACTCTTATAAAATGCCACCTTCTTTCTTACTTTGTTGGCTGTACAGCATGCTGTTACTTTTATAGATCCGACAATCAGATCAGCAAATAAGATCCAGTGTATGTGAGCGCTTTACAGTTACTGTCTTCTGTATTGTAAGACCAGCATATCTAGTTAATATTCACATAGGACAAGCTTGTGATTATTGAGAAACAGACATTCCGAATCAGTAGATTACTTTGGGTAAATGATTATGCAAACATAACAATATTAATCTCAGAACATCCACTTGTCCAAATCATCACTTTTATTCTTTTGAGTAAACATGCATAGGATCTGCCTGTCTCAGCTGAGAGAAAAAGCCTGTGTTTACACTCCATTTCTGCCTGGTGTAGGTGTCCACACAGTACACTGGTACCTCGGGTTGAGAACGTAATTTGTTCAGGAGGTCCGTTCTTAACCTGAAACTATTCTTAACCTGAAGCACCACTTTAGCTAATGGGGCCTCCTGCTGCTGCCATTGCGTCGCTGCTGTGCAATTTCTGTCCTCATCCTGAAGCAAAGTTCTTAACCCGAGGTACTATTTCTGGTTTAGTGGAGTCTGTAACCTGAAGCGTCTGTAACCTGAAGCACCTGTAACCCTAGGTACCACTGTAATTAGAATGAAGAACAAGTTCCACTAATTCTTTGTTTTATCAATATGTCGAATGTAAATACAGTAGCTCCCATTTTTGACACCAGGTCGTAGAAGTAATTTCTTCTTTAGTTTATTACATCCCCATTCTATTTTATGCACAAATGAGTAGTGCATTCTTGAATCCACATCTCAGCATCTCCATATATATAGCAACTTCTGCCTACCAGAAAACCTGGCGCACTGTGGCATGGGTGGCAAGTACAACCAGAGCATCACCCCCTTGCATAATGATGCAGTACTGTCTCCTGTAGAAGACAGTATTTTGGCAGCTGCTGAAATTTCCTGAGTCCAACTTAAAAGACACTGAATCCTGCCCACAACTTCAAATGGATTGCACCAGCAGGTGAGGGATATAAGAGGGCTCTCTGGCTTTCAGGGATCAGGTGTCTTACATTCATTTTACAACAGTTTCCGTATGATTGGTACCCATCTCAACCAGGCAAAAAACATTCCTCTTCTCCCAGGTCTTTGGCTAATTAAACTACCTATGGCCTTTGGTGCTGTTTTTGTTGGTTACTATGTTACGTATTTTTGTGTTTTTATATTGTAAACCGCCCTGTGATCTTTGGATGAGGGGCAGTTAGAAATATAATAATAATAGTAATAATAATAATAATATGGCAGAGTACATACTTTGCATGCAAAAAGCCCCTCATCATCTTCTGTCTGAACCACACACCCCCATTTAGCATAGAAAATACTGAACTAGGACTCATGGTCTGACTTTATATAAAGCAGATTTCTAAGCCCTATGGGGGCATACTGCCCAATATACTATCTCGTGTTTTTATTTTATTATTTATTATAAAATGGAAGATTGCTTGATTGCACTTAAAGAAAACCGGGTCATGTAATCTGGTGGTTCTATCCACATAATCTCCATACATTGGAAGAGCAGGAGGAGAGTGTCTCTGTGCATGTTCAGAGGCACCCTGTTGTCAAATCAATTGCCTCAGAGCCCTGACAGTGTAAACGATTTCTGGGGCTAAATGCTTAAAAGAGCGATTTTTTCAACTTAAAAGCATCAAGTGAGCTAATGATGGTATTGCAACAGCAATTGGATACTGGGCATATTTGCGTCGTAGCTGGGAAGTCCTAGATAGAAGTTGCCCTCAGCAATGGCGTGTTTCTGCTGCTTGTTTTCTTAAATGTTTTTTAATGATGCTGATATATATATATATATTTAGAATTGTTACCACGCATCATTATTATATCATTATTTCCTAGCAACCTGGGGAAATAATAATAAATAATAATGATAATCTGAGTTCGTCCTCCTCCTCCTCCTCCCCTCACATCTTCCCTCAGAAAGCAGAAAACAAATCCCGCCCAATTCTCCGCCTAGGTCTGCGCGTGCGTGTGAGGGAGAGCGCGAGAGCACGACGGCCTGGCACACCCCTCGGTTTCCCATCATCCTCTGCAGCTTAGGCCGACCTGCCGAGAGGAGAAACCAAGTTGCGCTGGGACGGAGCAGAGTGCAGGGCCGCGATGGAGCCGCGGGCGTTACGAACTTGCTCCCTCTCTCCCGCTCCCCCCCCGCTCGCGACGTCACGCCCAAGCCACCAATCGGGAAAGGGGGTTTGCTGCGTGGGTGGCTTCGGGCGGCGGTTAAAGCCGCGAGAGAGGAAAGGCCCGGATGTTCTTGTGTGAGGGCTCAAGCCCCGCCTACCGCCCGTCAAAGGCGGGAAAGGCGTCCGTCTGAAAAGTGTTCCCTCAGGAGCGAGTCGTTGGGGTTCTGCTGCCTCGTAGAGGTGCCTGGGGTGGCGGCTGCGACTTGGCATGCTAGAACGAGGTATATAAGTATTTTTGTAAACAAAGAACAACGTCAAAACATCTGGGGGGGGGATGGGAACCCTGTTAGGCTGCTGGAGGCAAAGGTTTCTGCATTCCTCATTTTTCTGACAGGCAGAAGTTCAGCAGGTGGAGAGGATGCGAGTCCTTGTTGGATTTCTCTCTGACGTGTGTACAGGGAGGATAATTTAGATCAGGGGAATTGGCTGGAGAGGTTTAAACCCTTCCCATAATGCCGCAACTCCAACCAAATTTGGGCCAGGCCGCTGCCACACAGAAGCTTTTAAGCAATAATAATAATAATAATTTATTATTTATACCCGGCCCATCTGGCTGGGTTTCCCCAGCCACTCTGGGCGGCCTCCAACAAAACACTAAAATACAATAACCTATTAAAAATTAAAAGCTTCCCTAAACAGGGCTGCCTTTAGATGTCTTCTAAAAGTTTGGTAGTTATTTTTCTCTTTGACATCTGGTGGGAGGGCGTTCCACAGGGCGGGTGCCACTACCGAGAAGGCCCTCTGCCTGGTTCCCTGTAACTTGGCTTCTCGCAGCGAGGGAACCGCCAGAAGGCCCTCGGCTCTGGACCTCAGTGTCTGGGCAGAACGATTAAATTAAATTACATTAAAACATTGAGTGATCTTGTGGTGGCTCCTGTGGTCTGGCTCTTAGGGGCCGCCAGCCTTTTTGGGCCAATGGCCATCTTTGCAAACTAGTGAAACACCCCCCCCCAAACCACACACACTTCAAATTTATTGGCTACAACAGAATATTTTTAATGCCTAATTTCCGATGAAGGGCACTCCGTAGTCACCAGGAAAGCCTTTGTGAGCACATTGGGGGCACACTGATGCTCCCAAATGAAAGGCATGGTCACAGAGCTTATTGCGGCTTACTACCTTATGCCTGGGACGCGGGTGGCGCTGTGGGTTAAACCACAGAGCCTAGGACTTGCCGATCAGAAGGTTGGCAGTTCGAATCCCCGCAACGGGGTGAGCTCTCGTTGCTCGGTCCCTGCTCCTGCCAACCTAGCAGTTCGAAAGCACGTCACAGTGCAAGTAGATAAATAGGTACCGCTCCGGTGGGAAGGTAAACGGCGTTTCCGTGCGCTGCTCTGGTTTGCCAGAAGCAGCTTAGTCACACTGGCCACATGACCCGGAAGCTGTATGCCGGCTCCCTTGGCCAATAAAGTGAGATGAGCGCCGCAACCCCAGAGTCGGCCACGACTGGACCTAATGGTCAGGGGTCCCTTTACCTTTACCTTGTGCTTAGCAGCAACACATCTCCTTTTCAGATGACGCTTTAGAAATGTGAGACTCGGAATAATATCACAAGCAGCTGGTATTTCCAGCTATGCCTGCCTGGTGGTACCACTTGTTCCCTGTTCTTCTCTTGAAATATATCTCCAATATAATCTGTAGCTCCTCCTCTTGGTTTACAACTACATTTATTAGCCATTCCAGCATAAGCTTCCACAGCAGAGAGTAAAAAGGAATACAGTGGTACCTCAGGTTACATATGCTTCAGGTTACATGCGCTTCAGGTTACAGACTCCGCTAACCCAGAAATATTACTTCAGGTTAAGAACTTTGCTTCAGGATGAGAACAGAAATCGTGCTCCGGCGGCAGCAGGAGGCCCCATTAGCTAAAGTGGTGCTTCAGGTTAAGAACAGTTTCAGGTTAAGAACGGACCTCTGGAACGAATTAAGTACTTAATCCGAGGTACCACTGTATGACTCTCCTTCATTGGGTGCTTCTAAGCAGAGGTTGGATGGCCATCTGTCATGGATGTTTTAGTTGAGATTCCTGTATTGTAAAGGTCTGGACTAGATGACCCTCGGGGTCTTCCAACTCTACAATTTATGATTCTATGGTGAATCTACAGAGACCACCAGCAGTCGCATCCAATGCTCCGCATCACTGTATTCAATAAATAGTGTGACACAAATTAAAATTATGTTTTAATGTGCTTGTTTTTTATATTTGCTTTATTTTATGTTGTGAAGCTGTTCTTAGTGGGCTATGACCACAAGGGAGGGTTGATTATTGGATGGAGATAATTTTATAACAATGTGCACTTTCATCCAGCAGATGTCACTATCCTCTCAGAAGTGACATCATTGATCATCAGAAGTATTATTTATACAAATACACTTATCTGTTAGATACTTTATGTAATTCTCTTTGTGGCCTAATTAACTATACAATAAAAAGATGATAGTTTTTCATCTTCATGTTGCTGCTGAAAGAAATAGGACACAGATTTACTAGCATGACTGGTACCACAATCCAGTAAAATGAGGCAAATGCTTGGACTGTGAACCCATACCCAACCTGATTTCTAATCTGCACTCCTTGTTGCTCTTCCATTGCCTTGGAGAACAGCAGGGGAACAGATCTCAATTATGACTTACAGAAGTGAGCGACTGGTGTGCTCTTGGTGGGGAAAGAGCTGTTCCCCTGCTCAAGGAGAGAGAGTTCATTTGAGATTTTCTGATCTGGCGCTGGCATTCTTTACTGAGGGAGTACATCCCACTGAAATCATGCTTAGGATCGTGCAGGAAGTCAACAACAAACCACGACCCACAGTTTGGATGTAATGCTAAGCTCTCTCCTTCCTGGTTTGTTTACTTCCCCCACCGGGGAAGAAGCAAAATGGCCACTCATGTGCATTACAGTTTATTAAACCATGATCCTTGCCTTACTGTTACAAGCAAACATGGCCATAGAGTGACACCATCACCACAGCTATGTGGGAAATCATGTTAACACCAAAGCCTGATTGTCTAGAAGCTCTGTTCATCTGAATTCTCTACTTTAAAAGAAAGAGATAAATTGTGTGAGCAGAGGAACTGGGCATTTGTGTGGATGCCCTTGACCCACATGAAGTTGTGCAATGGGACTGTTCCATACCAGGTCCAGTGGTCAAAATCATTGGAACTGAAAACATAATAGGTTCCAAATGGTGACCCTTTGTGCTCTTATTTCTCTTGGAACATTAACAATTAATTTGCTAAAGCTGGCAGCGTCTTCATGCTTGAGATCCAGTTTGGGAAGAATGGAAATGTCACAAGGAAAGAAATGGAGGCAAAGCATCCTAAATTACATTGCTCTCTGGCTGTTCACAATTCACTGACAAGCCTATTGTTCCCTGATCTCTGAAATTAAAACAGTTTTTTAAAAGTAGATTAAATGGAGCTGGGAAGGTTTGAGAAAAGGTTGTAAACCTTGCTGTCATACTTAATTACATACTATTTGCTGCTTTATTATGAGAGAGAGAGAGAACGTGCATAGCATGGTTGGAATAAAATATAAAATGGGCTTAGAAATGTGACAATGAAAAAACACCTATATGTAGATAATAATATTGCAGTGGAGTCCAGAAATCTTCGCTAGCCCTAACAACCTGTGAAGAGAAGCATTAAATGGAAAATTAAAAAAATGTTAGATAGAGATAATTTTACCTTTAGAGGTAAGGGCTTACAAATGTGAGAAGCAGAGCCTATTTTGTGATGGTGCTAGAGAGAGTCAAGTGTTTGGTGTCTGAGGGAGAAAATTCATATAGTGCCCCCAGGGTGGTAAGATTACCATAAACTAGGTAATTACCAATTCATTGCTATTCAATGATACTCAAAAAATCTGTCACCTAAAGTGAACCTAAAGTTCAAGGGGGTTGTGGGGAGGCATCCTCTCTGGAATTCATTGTCTAAAGACATTTATACTGAATAACCAGCTTTCTTGTGTTTATTTAGAAAGCAGATAGCATCTTCGTTTAGGAAAGCATTTGATTGGCTGGTCTTATTGTTGTTAAGGCTTCCTTGCTATTTTGCTTGTGTGATTTGATCAGTTTAATGCTTTACTCTTGTTTAAAGTTGTTATGGTTGCTAGATGACTTTTATCCTTTTGATGATGGGTGTAGTGTATCAAGAAAGCAGCATGAGGTCAGGACTACATGGCTGATCTGGTGCTCTTGCCACAGAGCTCCAACCTCACCCCACCGCTTGCATCAGCCGTGCTGGCCACTCATATAGATATATTCAAATTATATATATTTCCCCCAAATTTGTATCTATACATGTAAAGTGGCTGGGGAAACCCAGCCAGGTGGGCAGGGATTATTATTATTATTATTATTAGTTAGCAAAAGCAAACCAGTACCCCCCTTGTCTTCCTTTTTGATGCAATTTCTCTTTTTTGGCAATGTATAAGTGGCCACATAACCTACACTAGAGCAGCGTAATGTGTGGGCTGGACTAAGAGCAAGCCATTGTTGTATATGGTTAGACCAACACACTAGGAGTCCAGTTGTTGCTGTGTACTGGTATAGAACTTGAACACTGAATTCTACATTTGTTATCCCTGTTCTGCATCTTGTCTCTTATTTCTGGGGCAACCCAGCCAGATGGGTGGGGTATAAATAAAAATGATGTTGTTGTTGTTCTAAGATCCCCAGACCTTGTCTTCAACAACCACCCGTGCTGTTAATTTCATACCTGCTCAGCGTCTTTCATTCCAGATCCACCATCCTTTGCTGGTGATCTTTTAGCCTGGTGGACTCTACTCAGACTTCCAATTTTGTACCTTTGCTCACTGCCAGCATTGACTTCGTTTCTCTGGCCTGACTTGGTTTTGGCATGAGCTGGGCACACATGTTAGTTGTTATCCTACATTTGGGTCCTCCTGGACCTGATTGTGCAAGAAGACCTGTGTCAAGTCTTGGGACTGATTTTGCCAAGACATTCTATGCTTTACTGCCTTATGAAAGGGGTACATCTACAGAGAAAGAATGTCACTATACGCTTGTTACCACCATGCCATATTCTGTGCATGTCAAGCACACATTCACATGCCATATTTATTTATCTATTTATTTGTTTCATTGAATTCATACCACACCTGATTGTAAAAAACAACAACCTCAAAGCAGGTTACAAAAAGATTAAACAATAAAATTGAGGGGGAAATCACAAACATAAACTTTTGTATGTTTTAAAGATAAAATTCTAAAACAAAGTAAAATTTCCTCAACTTTCTAAGCATCTGGGTAGGCTTGTCTAAAAAGAATGTTTTTAGCAGGTGCCAAAAAGAGTACCTCGGGTTACATACGCTTCAGGTTACAGACTCCGCTAACCCAGAAATATTACCTCAGGTTAAGAACTTTGCTTCAGGATGAGAACAGAAATCGTGCTCCAGTGGCGTGGCAACAGCAGGCCCCATTAGCTAAAGTGGTGCTTCAGGTTAAGAACAGTTTCAGGTTAAGTACAGACCTCCAGAACGAATTAAGTTCTTAACCCGAGGTACCACTGTACAGTGAAGGCTTGATCTCAAGAGGTAGGGAGATCCAGAGTGCAGGTGCTCCCACACCACCAGAACCCAAAGCAGTACAGTATGTATGAGCAAAGACTATGGAAACATAAATGCGGGTTTTGGATTATTTACTTACTTTAAAGTGGGTGTTTTAAATTTGAGAAATTTACGAGACTGCTTCCAGTTAAAAATAAAAAATGATAAAACATCATTGAATTGTTACACAATCATTAAAATGGCAGAAGAAATAGCAGCAAATAGCAATGCAATTGTAAAAGAAGCAGTTAAATTAACATTGCAGTTTATTTATTAAAAGCCCAAGCACATTAAACCATTTTAACCCACCTTTGAACATTTAATAGAATAGGTACAAGAAGAATATCTATTGCAGGGGATGGTTCCACAGAAAATATCCTGTCTCCATTTGTCATCTGGCTAGACTCTGCAGACAGCAACACCTGAAAAGGTCTCTGGATATGTTATTTAAAACTGCACAGGACCTGGAATCCAAGTATTTGTCAGAGCACATTTCCTTTATCAACTGACCCTGAGATTGGCAGTGGGGAGGGAGCTGGTGGTGGGTGTTGCTTGCTCTGGTAGCACTTCCTTGGTAGTGATGTCCCAGATGCTGAACTCTCCCCCTGGAAGCATGCATGGCTACAACTTCCATTAAGCTGATGCTAGCTGTTATACTGATTTCAAATTATAGGAACAGGTGTGAGCCAGTGTGGTGTAGTGGTTAAGAGCGGTAGTCTCGTAATCAGGGGAACCGGGTTCGCGTCTCCGCTCCTCCACATGCAGCTGCTGGGTGACCTTGGGCCAGTCACACTTCTCTGAAGTCTCTCAGCCCCACTTACCTCACAGAGTGTTTGTTGTGGGGGAGGAAGGAAAAGAAGAATGTTAGCCGCTTTGAGACTCCTTAAACGGAGTGAAAGGCGGGATATCAAATCCAAATTCTTCTTCTTCTTCTTCTTCTTCTTCTTCTTCTTCTTCTTCTTCTTCTTCTTCTTCTTCTTCTTCTTCTTCTGATTCTTCTGATTCTTCTTCTTCTTCTGAGTATAAGAATATCAACTATGGGACAGTGACAGATTATTTAGGGGGATATACTATCACAGTTAAAGCTGCTGTTGTAATTTAGAGGGTGACTACATTCCACATCACGGGTGGCGATGTGAGTTAAACTACAGAGCCTAGGACTTGCCGATCAGAAGGTCGGCGGTTTGAATCCCTGCGTTGCTCGGTCCCTGCTCCTGCCCACCTAGCAGTTCAAAAGCACGTCAAAGTGCAAGTAGATAAATAGGTACTGCTCCGGCGGGAAGGTAAATGGCGTTTCCGTGCGCTGCTCTGGTTCGCCAGAAGCGGCTTAGTCATGCTGGCCACATGACCCGGAAGCTGTATGCTGGCTCCCTCAGCCAATAAAGCGAGATGAGCGGCGCAACCCCAGAGTCTGTCATAACTGGACCTTATGGTCAGGGGTCCCTTTACCTTTACCTTACATCCCACATATATTTCTCATATAGGCATCCTTCCACTTCATGCACATTGTACTCATGTGTGACTGTGTGTATGTACAGCACCGGGAAATAGATAGATCAGTAAATTATCTGTCTATCTATCATACCAGGAAATGGCGAGAGAGAGATGGAGAGTCCTTGTGGCTCACGAGGAAACCCTCCCCGGAGCCCAAAGAGGACATATGGGCAGTGGAAGCCCCAAAGAGATCTGAGATGCAGCAGGGCTTTGTTTAGGCTGCTCAACCTCCCCACCTAACAGCTGATATGCAGGGTAGCACAGCCACTTTGCCACATGTCCTCCAACCTCCAGCTGCTTCCAAAGCTTTAACTCTAAGTTATTTTGGTCTGGATTGGAGAGAGAGTGCGAGAGCGTGCTGGAGAGCAGGGGGAAATAGGCTTTTAGAGGGTGTTCCCCTCTTTACGTTTCACTTATGTGCGCAGGGGTCCAGAGCATAACCATCGCATAAGTGGGGCTACACCTGCATATATTTCCACATCTATAAAAAGTTGTTTTTGCTAGAAACATAAGGAAATTTATGTGGGCACCGCTGTATGTTGTCATTGTCGAAGCCAAGATGTACTACTTACTACTTAAGGTCCATTTTTCCAGACAGACAAATGGCCTCTGCCCTTGTTGTTGGTATGTTTTCATAAAGTTGGTCTGTCCTTTTGCTTCCTCTTAGTCCCCCCCCCCCATTCCTGTTGGCCAATAGGAGGATAATGTACCAATCTTGACCATTTTCCATTTGAGGGGGTGGCAGATAAAACAAAATCTTTGCCAGCAGCATTGGGAAAGAAAACCACACCAACAGAGCCAGCTATTATAGTGCAGGTTTAGCTCATTGCTACATAAACATGGGGTCTCTGTAATTTGGAAACTGCTTTGAAAGTAGACTGTCAAATATGAAAGGTGATGTCGCTTGCAAGTCCTTCAAAGCAGTGCACAGAAACTTCCAGGGGCTAGTTCACATATGCTTGTATAAACCAAGATTTTTCTGTACTTTAAGAGTGGCACTGGAATATGTAGAATGTTTCTTATTTAAGCCATTGCATTTGAAGTGAGGTGAGATGAAATTACAGTTCTATCTGGTGTTGTATCTTTGATAGCCGACTCATTGACCACATCTGCACTAGACATTTAAAGCACTCTTAAACAGTCATTGCTTCCACCAAAGCATCATGGAAACTGCAGTTGGTTCAGGATGCTGAGAGTTGTTAGGAGACCCCTGTTCCCTTCACAGAACTATAATTCTCAGATGGTTTAACAGTCCATCCCTCTTCCCCGAGAACTCTGGGAATTGTAACTCTTTGAGCGAGACAGGGGTCTCCTACCAGCTCTCAGAACCCTAAACAAAACTGCAGTTCCTAGGATTGCTCTGGAGGAAGCCATGACTATTAAAGTATTGTAATTGTGCTTTAAATAGATGGTGTGAATATGGCCAAAGAGTGAATGGACTATCAAAAATACACTACAGGCAGAATAACTGTAATTGCATGTTACCTGACTTCAAAGGCAATTGTGTTTAATATGAAACATTTTGCTGTTTGGAAACCCCTAATCCCCTCGTAATAGTGCTTTAAATGTAAGATGAGGCTGTGGCCTTTGAATTCATCACTTTTTCCTGCAAGACATCAAGTGATGAAAATGAATGTATGATCCAGTCCCAAGTCTCCTCTGGAAGAGTTACATTGTCTCTTCATGCTTCCCTGTTTTCATAAAACTTTTATGAGTTCTTGTCAGATGGCAAGGGTGGCTGCTCACGAGTAACCAGGCAGGACTCTGACCTGTCTTTTACAGGTTTTATTTAGGTGCAAACTATTTACAGTGCAGAACCCCAAAGTTCATGTCTGCCTCAATCGCTAGCAGAATCTGGGAGTGCCTGTTTCCTGGACCTCCTCCAGCATAAAAGCCTCGCTACGCCAAGCCTTTTCCTTCCCTCTTTGCGCTTTAGACTTCTGTGCAGGGTGGGCGACGGAGGGGGCGTGCTTCCCTCCTGGCCGGCTTTGCCAGAAGTGGTGCTGAGGCTCCTACCAGCATCCTCTGGTCCTTTCACCTCTTCCCCAGTGGAGGTGGGGTTTTCCTCATCACCAGAAGAGGAACTGCTTCGCAGGATTTTCAGAGGCTCCCTGTAACACAACTGCCCCTCTGTTTCCCGCCTCTGTTCTGATGGCAGTTCCTTGACAGGTTCTACTTGATATAAGGTAAAGGTAAAGGTACCCCTGCCTATACGGGCCAGTCTTGACAGACTCTAGGGATGTGCGCCCATCTCACTTAAGAGGCCGGGGGCCAGCGCTGTCCGGAGACACTTCCGGGTCACGTGGCCAGTGTGACAAAGCTGCACCTGGCGAGCCAGCGCAGCACACGGAAACACCGTTTACCTTCCTGCCAGTAAGCGGTCCCTATTTATCTACTTGCACCCGGGGGTGCTTTCGAACTGCTAGGTTGGCAGGCGCTGGGACCAAACAACGGGAACGCACCCCGCCGCGGGGATTCGAACCGCTGACCTTTCGATCGGCAAGCCCTAGGCGCTGAGGCTTTTACCCACAGCGCCACCCGCGTCCCTACCTACTCGATATACTTTGCAATAAATAGTATTTGTTTGGATTGCAAGCTGACCAGTAAAAACTGGTTTGCTCTGTTCCTGTAGCCATAACAGCAATTTAATCTCCTGAAATCAACAGGTGATGCTTTCCAAGCACGATGAAAAACACCCCTACCAATGGCAGATCAAGCTACTTTTAAAATCACAGGAACAGAGGTTGGTTTAAAAAGAAGAGAAAAAGCCTGGCAACTCAAAATGGTTTCAGTTCTCATGGCAGTGTTTCCCATCAAGAAAGAGGGAAATAAGGGAATGTGGCCAGTGTTAATAGGATGGTGGAAATTGTATCACAAAACGGCTCAGTTTCCTTACAGAGTGTAAGAAACAACTTCCAGAGAATAATTACAAGATTTTCCTCCTTATCTTTGGACGGAAGTTTTTGTATTTTATGGCTAAGAGCAGTAAATAATTTGCCCATGGGCATAGCTACACAAAATGCTTGCTAGAAGAGAACATCCCTTTGTTCAGCCAGACTGGCAGCCATATTTAGAGGACAGTGTAGACATACTGCTAAGCTTTCTGTGTAGCGAGTACCTCACTTTATAAACCAAGAACAGCAGATGTAGCTACCTTTGCAAGTGCTCTGGTAAACTGTTATGTACTGAGTTGAATAGGATCCAAACTGCAGCAGTCTGATTGGTCCTAGAACAATAGGATTCAGAATGCAGCAGTCTGATTGGTCCTAGAACAATGCAGCAGTATGATTGGTTGGCAGGAACCACCCAATCATACTCCAGATATAAGTGAATCCACAACCTGATTGGCTTACAGTAGAATTCCAGAATTAGCCAATCATGGGCAGCCCATTGTGTAAATAATGTATATAAAGCAGATACTTTGAGGGGACATTCATTCCTCCACACCACTATGAGCTGAATAAAGAGCATGTAATGACTTTGCGACTCTGAGTATATTTCATAGACATTCTAATGCATCACAGAACGAAAAGGATAGTAAAATGCTGATACAATGTGATTGCTTGGTAAATGAAAGCGTCATCAAGTGTTTTCAATTGATTTTTGTTAAAAAATATATCAGGAATTGGCACCTTTAGGGTACATCAAATCAGGTCTCTAGTTTGAAAAGGCCCAAGGAACGTATTCCTAGTTTTTTGGGGGTGTTTTTTTTAAAGGAACTCTGTACCTTTAAATCCCTTGCAAATTGAGAAAAACAAGCTGTGATTTATATAAGCTGGGTAATCATGTGATTTTCAGGAAAGCTCCCTCTGCCCCCTCCCAGCTTCTCATCCCCACTCTGGCCTCCAACTGGCATGCAGCAAGAGTTTCAAGAAAGAGGCACCAGCATTGGGGCCTGATGAGGGGGCGGAAAGGAGGGAGAGATTCATTCAGAAAGAGAGGAAAGCAAAGCAAAACGGGAGCAAGGCGGGAAAGGCGAAATAAGAGAGGGTGGGTGGGGGAAGGGAGGAGAGGGGCCTCTGCATTGTATTCATTTCTGCAATTCCCTCCTCCACCAACGATCAGAAAAGGGGCTGTTCTTTGCCTCTCCAGCGCTTGCTGCCATTCCAAGCCTAATTCAAAAGTTGATCCCAGGGGAGGGGGAGAGATCTCTTGCGCTGTTTACAGTATTATTGCACTCGCAACACATCTCCGAGCAGTGAGAAGTTCTAGGGTCGTAGTGCTTACCCCCAAGTTTGTGTTCCTCTGCCAGGAGGTCACTGGAAGCTTATTGTTGTTCTGTGGTGTGTGTGTGTTTATTTAGAATCATTTATTAGCCACTTAAATGAAAGAATCCCTAAGCAGTGTAATAGTACAATTTAAAAGAGTTATCAATATAATAATAAACATAAGTAAACATAGGTTGAAGAACAGCTGGAAATGCACCGGCAGATGGTCACAATATGCATCTGAGCCGTGTACACACCACGTATTTAAAGAACATGAATTCTCTCAAAGAATCCCGGGAACTGTAGTATGTAAAGGGTCATGGGAATTCTGGCTCTCTGTGGAGTAAACAACAGTTCCTAGGATTTGGGGAGTGGGGGAAGATGTGCTTTGAGTGTACAGTGGTACCTCGGGTTACATATGCTTCAGGTTACATATGCTTCAGGTTACAGACTCCACTAACCCAGAAATAGTACCTCGGGTTAAGAACTTTGCTTCAGGATGAGAACAGAAATCATGCTCCGGCGGCGCAGTGGCAGCGGGAGGCCCCATTAGCTAAAGTGGTGCTTCAGGTTAAGAACAGTTACAGGTTAAGAACGGACCTCCGGAACAAATTAAGTACTTAACCTGAGGTACCACTGTACAGGGCATCCCATAAGCCTGTTCAGATATACCCACACTGATAGCCTTACAGAATTCTTTCGGGAAAGCGTAACAATATGCTTATTCTTATTATTTAAAATAAATGCAGCGAGCTAGGTGCCTCTGGGAAGTTCACAAGTAATAGCCTTTACCTATTGCTTTTTTCCAGGGTCTGGAATTCAGAGATGTACTGACCTCCTTGTACAAACGCAGTTCATAACAACTAACAGATTATGTTCTGTGATAATTCTTATTTTTTAAGCTAAGAGCCATCGCCACTTCTTGTGGTGGTGAATTCCATCAGTTAATTATGTATTGTGTGAAAATGTACTTTCTTTTTTTATCTGTCCTGGGCTTACTGCCAGTCATCTACCATTATGAGATATAGGGCGGGGGGTGTTATGTACCAACTCTCTGTGCACCATTCATGGTTTTGCAAACCTCTATCATGCCTGTCCCATCCAGTGACGTTTTTTTTAAAGCTAAAAATCCACCAATACTTTGGTTCTCACATGGAAAGCAATCCAGCTTCTCGATAATTTTAGTTTATGTTTTCTGTGGCTTTTGCAGCTCTGAAATATCCCTTTTGAGATGGTATAACTAGAATTGTACACAGTACTCCAAATGTGCTTGCATCAGATTTACTTAATGGCGATGATACTTGACATTTCATTTTCAATTGCTTTCCTAATAAATCTTAACATTGACTTAAGATTTGAGGGTTAATAAATTATTGTGAAAGCTCGGATTTATAACTAATGGACATATTTGCCCTTTACACTGCTGCTACACACAAGTGATTCCACCCCCCGCCCCACCCCATGAGCTCTCTTCCACAGCCCTCCAGTATTTTTTCCTAGTCCTAACATTCCAGGTTATTTATTTCACTTGAAGCCCCTGCATTTTCCTTTGCAATTTGCCTGAGCCCACATGACAAGCTACTCTAAAGTTATTTTCCCTATCACTCCATGGAATTCCAAAGACCCTTTCTCATTTGTTGTGGTGCATGCATGCTGCTGCTGCTGCATATGTTTGCTATCCTTTGCCAGAAGCTGTCCTACCAGTTTGCTTTGTCTTGCCAGAAGTTCCAGCCTTCAAACTGCTCTCTCTGTGTGTGTGCGTGTGCCTGCGTGCATATAAGCAGCAAGGCTGTAGCTCAGCAGGATGGTTTAGAAACTGGAAAAAAGCATTTATCAGAAACCAACAGTATAGCTCCATGAGAATATGGAGTCATTAGCACATAATAGCTCCCCTCCTACCCTTTCAACCTTTTTATACCCACAAACTGTGTTCACACAAGGGTATGCACATATGCCAGAATGATTACCCTTTGTTAACCCGAATTCAACAAGTACATTTGGAAAGGCACAGTAGTAATGCAAAACATTGGTGAACTGGTTTACTTCTCTCCAACATCCAATGAACTGAAAATCCCATGTGATGGCTCCAATAGGATCCAGTATAATCACTTCCAGTAAAAGGTAAAGGACCCCTGGACGGTAATGTCTAGTCAAAGGCAACTATGGGGTGCGGCGCTCATCTCGCTTCAGGCCAAGGGAGCCGGCAGTTGTTCACAGACCGCTTTCCAGGTCATGTGGCCAGCATGACTAAACCACTTCTGGCACAACGGAACATCGAGATGGAAGCCAGAGTGCACGGAAACGCCATTTACCTTCCCGCCACAGCGGTACCTGTTTATCTACTTGCACTGGTATGCTTTTGAACTGCTAGGTTGGCAGAAGCTGGGACAGAGCAACAGGAGCTCACTCCGTTGTGCGGATTCAAACCCCCAACCTTCTGATCGGCAAGCCCAAAATCTCAGTGGTTTAAACCATAGCACCACCAGCATCCCTATATCACTTCCAGTGCTTGCTGCTGGAGCTGATTCATACCTGTAGTTCCATCTTTTGGACACAGTCCTCACCTGAGCTTAGATGAACTGGCTAGAGCCGCCCTGGCTAGAAGCATTGCCTAATTCAAATGGGGATGGGTATCCATGCCCAGGGCCAGCAGTTGTTATGTGTGGCTAGTTTTATTGCAGTTACATCTGGATCTGGCCCAGTAAGTGCTAGTATTTCTTCAAGGGAGATGATCTCTTTACCCTGCCTGCATCTCCATATTTACAATATACATACAGTGGTACCTCAGTTTTTGAACGTCTTGGAAGTCAAATGTTTCTGTTAAACCCGGAAGTAACTGCTTTGGTTTTCAAACACTTTTCGGAAGTCGAACATGCCACGCGGCTTCCGCTGAGTGCAAGATCCTGAATGCTAGCTGTCGGTTATTGAGGTTTCAGTTTTTGAACGTCTCGGAACTTGGAATAGTCTTTCAGAATGGATTACGTTCAAAAACCGAGGTGCCACTGTATTCTGTTCCCTCATTTCTGATTTCCAATCAACAGCAGAGCTGTCTGTTGTATAAAAGTATAAAAGTATTGCTTTTTTTCTTTTTCTAAAGAAAAATCTCCCAGGTTTGTAAATAGCCCTGATAATCTGTGAGCTACATTATTTTGAAGTGGCTTACCAGGTGGGGTAATAATAATAATAATAATAATAATAATAATTTATTATTTGTACCCTGCCCATCTTGCTGGGTTTCCCCAGCCACTCTGGGCAGCTTCCAACAAAGATTAAAAATACATTAAAATGTCGCACATTAAAAACTTGCCTAAACAGGGCTGCCTTCAGATGTCTTCTAAATGTCAGGTAATTGAAACAAACAAACAAACATTCCTTCCAGTAGCACCTTAGAGACCAACTAAGTTTGTTATTGGTATGAGCTTTCGTGTGCATGCACTGTGTGATTTTGTTTGTTTCGACTATGGCAGACCAACATGGCTACCTACCTGTAACTAGAACTATGTCAGGTAGTTCTTTATCTCTTTGAAATCTGATGGGAGGGCGTTCCACAGGGCGGGCGCCACCAGTGAAAAGGCCCTCTGCCTGGTTCCCTGTAACTTGGCTTCTCGCAGTGAGTGAACCGCCAGAAAGCCCTCGGAGTTGGACCTCAGTGTCCGGGCAGAACAATGGGAGTGGAGATGCTCCTTCAGGTATATTGGGCCAAGGCTGTTTAGGGCTTTGAAGGTCAACACTTTGAATTGTGCTCGGAAACGTACTGGGAGCCAATGTAGGTCTTTCAGGACCTGTGTTATGTGGTCTCAGTGGCCACTCCCAGCCACCAGTCTAGCTGCCGCATTCTGGAGTAGTTGTAATTTCCGGGTCACCTTCAAAGGTAGCCCCACGTAAAGCGCATTGCAGTAGTCCAAGTGAGAGGTGCATGTAGTACTAGAGGTACTACACTAGCTCCCTGGTAGGTGGGCCACTCTTGCTTCCCAGGAGAGTACATTTATTCCAGTGGCCCACCTACCAGGGAGCTAGGTATCTCCCGCTTGGACTACTGCAATGTGCTCTACGTGGGGCTACCTTTGAAGGTGACCCAGAAACTACAACTAATCCAGAATGCATTTTATTTTTTTAAAACTATGAGGTCCTATTGTAGATATCCTAGTAAGCAACAGCAAGTTGGAAGCAACAGGAAGCTAGCGTATCAGATCAGTCCCACCCAGCAAGCAGCATCTTTATGTGGGATAGCAACAATAGGACCCCATAGTTTTTTAAAAATAAAATGCATCCCATTTGCCATTGCCAGTTTGATCAGAACACCAGTTATGAGGGAGGGCGTGTTTAACTCTCTACAACATTATCTGATCAAAATTGCCACCCTGTACACATGTTGTTGGTCCAGAGCTCCCCATCATTTCTGAGAACTGGCCATGAAGGTGGGGGCTGATGATAGTTGGAATCCCAACAATATCTGGAGGGCCACAGGTTTGCCACCCTTGCTATAAGGAGGTGGAAACACTTATCCCTCTAGGGCAGGCAAATAGCTGCTTCTTTGGCGATCACTCATAGCCGAGTAAAGATTGTTTGGGATGTGAAGAGGGAAAGACTCAAACACTCCTTGACCTTTCTTCCTCTGCCACTGCCAAAGGGCTACATGGCTGAATTTCATTAAAAAAACAAATAAATGTTGGGATACGAAGTTTACAAACCTGGCACCTATAGGCAGATGTGCACATGCCAAGACCTTCCCTGACACCCCTAAGAGGATCTCCACCTGCCCTTCCCCTGATGCAGTTAGGCTTGAAAAAACTCACATATTGTAACCAATAGAAGGATGTCTCAAGGCTAATAGCAGCATGGGGAATTTTGAGGGTGATCCAGGAAGTCCGTGTCCCTCCCCAAGCTCAAAAAAACCTAAAGCATTTTCCCCAAACCTAATTGACGGGGACGAGGGTGGTGCTCTCAACAGTCTCAACATGGTTGGTGATAAAGATTTTTCACTTCACCAATGAACAAGAAAGACCGTTTTCAATGAGTGTGACATCCCTCTAAGCAGAATGCATATGTTTAATTTCAGCAGCTTTCTACAGTTTCATAAGATAAGTATAGTAAACACTAGGAATCTGGTCATCTCATTGATCTCCTGAGATATGGCTGCCATCTTTTCCAGACCCTTTTCTCTCCTTCCCCTTCTTTCAGATCTACGATGTGCTACAGATGATTGATGTAATCATGTGTGGGCCAGCAGTTTAGCAGACATTTCTATGGGCTAGTTTCTACTGAGGCTTTATTTGCAAAGTTTAATCAAGTGCTTTGTTTTCAACCAATGATATTGATTTATGCAGTTAAAATAAACACTATTGTAATCAACATGAATATTTTGAGAAAACGTAACAAATACAACTTTCTCGACTAATTAGCTCAGGCAAATTGTTTGTTGTGACGATAAATTACCACTCCCTTGGAATGGAACAGTAACAACTCACCCCATGCTGGTGAGAAAACAGCAGGAGCCTATGGCAGAAAATATGCTCTTGGTGGGAGAAAGTATGGGTAGGGTGGCTCCCTTTTCAAGCTGTTCAGCATGCAAGCTTTGAATGATGCGGGGATTATGAGTACCCCTCCCTCAGTTATGCTGGAAGCAAACTAGGAATTAGAGGGTGGGGGTGGGGCATCCTTCCAGGGAGGAGGAAAAACACAGGCAACCTAATCCATGAGGTACATGTGAAATATTAAGACACTTATGAGGCAGAACTGCAGGAATAGGAAACCTCTGATCCTCTAGATGTGGTCCTCCAGTTTTAACTAAAAAAGTGCCTTCTCCAGTATCAACCATCTTGGACCCTATGATCAGCATGTGATGCCTTGTTGATGGTGCCCCCCCGGGGGCTGCCAGGTTGATCCATGACAATGGCTTTTCATTGGTGGTTCCCCTAGGGTGGTACATCTGTCTCCCATCATTATTAACTTTCAAGAGGAATTGGAAACATTCTTGTTTACCCAGCCATTTGGTGGCTGAAGAATACTGTTCCTGACAGCCCTGAGATACACAAATGTCTTTGACCCAGGAGAAATAAAGCCTAGTTTTGCCCCTGGGTGGGGTATAAATACAGTAAGTAAATAAAATCAGCCCTGGCTATTGGCAATGCTTGCTAGAGTTGATAGAGTCCAACAAAGCAGAGACATCACCTTGCCAACAAAGGTCCGTATAGTTAAAGCTATGGTTTTCCCAGTAGTGATGTATGGAAGTGAGGACTGCACCATAAAGAAGGCTGATTGCCGAAGAATTGATGCTTTTGAATTATGGTGCTGGAGGAGACTCTTGAGAGTCCCATGGACTGCAAAAGATCAAACCTCTCCATTCTGAAGGAAATCAGCCCTGAGTGCTCACTGGAAGGACAGATCCTGAAGCTGAGACTCCAGTACTTTGGCCACCTCATGAGAAGAGAAGACTCCCTGGAAAAGAACCTGATGTTGGGAAAGATGGAGGGCACAAGGAGAAGGGGACGACAGAGGACGAGATGGTTGGACAGTGTTCTCGAAGCTACCAGCATGAGTTTGACCAAACTGCGGGAGGCAGTGGAAGGCAGGAGTGCCTGGCATGCTCTGGTCCATGGGGTCATGAAGAGTTGGACACAACTAAACGACTAAACAACAACAACAACAACAACAACATCTAGTTCCTTATACGGGTGCAGTGTGTATTGATAAAGAGTCTTGAGGCGATGCTGTGCATTGTGAAAACTTGTGTGGGGCGCTAACTTGTTTGCACACACTCAACTGGTTATTAGTCAGAACTCACAATTATGAATATGTTGTTGTGAGTTTGTGGGGGAGTAGTCTGTGTGATGCCTACGTCCCTTCTAATTCCTTGCACCCTGCATCCAGGAAGGGTTAAAATCTAAAACAGTCATACCTTGGGTTGAATGTGCTTCGAGATGAGTGCGTTCAAGTTGTGCTCTGCGGCAACCCGGAAGTAACGGAGCATGTTACTTCCGGGTTTCGCCGCTTGTGCATGCACAGATACTCAAAATGACGTCACGTGCATGCGCAGAAGCGCCGAAACGTGACACTCGCAGACACGGGTTACGTTTGCTTTTAGATGCGAACGGGGCTCCGGAACGGATCCCGTTCGCATCTAGAGGTACCACTCTAGATTTTACACCCACTGGTGTAGATGGCAAATAGCAATTAATATTTGAAAAAACGGGTCACTGTGTGGACACTTGGGTCAATTATGCAGACAGAAAAATCTGATCTGAACAGCTCATTTGCAACCTAACAGCTAAAGGAAGCAATCTTACTAATTGATCTATTTTAAAAAGTATTAATTTTTTGATGTCCTTTCAATTAATCTGTTTTTAACAGGCCAACTACAAATTGGACTTGGGAGTCCACCCATCATTAGTCATAGGCACTTCTGTATTGTCACATGGTTTGTGATAAGGAATAGCGCTCTATTCCTTCCATCCCCCATCGCTGCATACTTTTGTGATTTAGGTATTTATTTTTTTTGGAAAAAAACTATCACATCAAAACCCACACACAAATCAAAACCCAATTTCTTCTCTCTTCAAGAAAATGAATGAAAATTAGAAATATACAAACCAGATCATTAACCGACCCAGACTGTTACCTTCCGTTTAGCAATTTAATCTTTCTGACATTTCTGTGGAAGATGTTTTAATGCATTGTTCGGTCTCTCCAGTGTTGGATACGGATGATAGTGATGAGCTATTTCCCACTCCTCAAAGGATGTCTTGAAACACACAGTTTCATTATTCTTGTCATTATCTTATCATGTAAAATTACATCTATTCATAATCTGTAGCAAAGAGATACTCTTACACCGTTTGGCACCACACAAACCTTTAACAGCAATGCCTCTCTATCCATTGTGATTTGCATGATTGTGGCTGCTCAGAAAGAAAGCATTAGGCAGCTTACCACACCACCACCACCAGGAAGCCCCAATTCATGCCAATGAAACTGCTGAAGGGGCCCTTCTGAGACATTTGGGCGGGCGCTGCCAGCTAGCATGAGCCTACCCATGCCCTCTTTGAAGGCACAATTGCTAACAGTTCCAACAAGAAAGAAAAAATGGGAGGCAGTTAAAGAAACACATATGGCTGCATAAGGAACTTTCAGATGAGCTGAGATTTAAAAGGGGCAAATCATTTATAGATTAGCCAACACTTGCAGGGAGAGGGTCAGGCAGGCTAAAGCTCAGAATGAGCTCAGGCTTGTGAGAGAGGTTAAAAAATTATTTTAAAGGGGTTGTTTTTTCAGCTACTTTTGAAGCAATAGGAAAAACACAGAAAGTTCTTCTGCAAAAAGCTGGAGCATGGCTGTTGGGTGAAAGGGGAGGCAGAACTGCTGAACACTTACAGTGGTACCTCGGGTTACAGACGCTTCAGGTTACAGACTCCACTAACCCAGAAATAGTACCTCAGGTTAAGAACTTTGCTTCAGAATGAGAACAGAAATCATGCAGCAGTGGTGCGGCGGCAGCAGGAGGCCCCATTAGCTAAAGTGGTGCTTCAGGTTATGAACAGTTTCATGTTCAGAACGGATCTCCAGAACAAATTACTGTAAGTTCTTAACCTGAGGTACCACTGTACTTTGCCTCTGTCTTCTCCCAAAAGGAAAACAGTACCCAACCTGGTGAAAAATAAAATAAATGAGGCAGGCAGGGAGCTGCAGCCCAAGATAGGAAAATAGATGGTAAGGGAATACCTAGCTACTTCGAATGAATTCAGATCTCCAGCCCCTAACTACATCCATGGAACATGTAGGTGTAATCTTCAAAAATTCGTGGAGAGCAGGTGATGTCCTTACAGATTAGAAACAGGTAAATATCCCCATCATCAAAAATGGGGGGAGGTGAGAGTCTGGAAGGTGACCCATGAAACTACTGACCAGTCAACTTGACATCAGTATGAAGAAAGGTCCTAGAACAGAGAATTCAACATCTGGTCTGTGAGTGCTTAGAAAAGGATCATCTGATTAATAAGAAACAAATAATGCCAGACTGATCTTGCCTCTTTTTTGTTACAGTTACCAGCTTGGTGGATCATGGGAATGCTGTGAATGTAACATATCTTGATTTCAGTAAGGCCTTCTTATAGAGAACCTGGGAAAATGTGGGCTAGGCGATTTTATTGTAACTATTTTGGGTAAAGACTGTTTCCAATCAGCTGAGTATGATTCTGCTAGTCAATAAAAATACTTTTTAAAAAACCATCTCCCCCTCCTCCAATAACAGCAAAACATGTGGCAGTGTTAGAGTTCAAGAGAGGTTGCAAATAAATCATTTGTGCCTAAGAGGCCCTCAATAATAGATGCCCCCAGAACATCTCCTAAGGGAAATACTTGTATTTCACAGAACTCCCTCCACTTCCCGCATTTCCAAAGAAAAATCCACCCATCCCAAGAAACCTCACATTACTGATATCTGATGGCTGTAGTAGATAGGGCCCTTAAATTCCTCTCTCTTTCCAGAGACAGGAAATCAGTTTATTTTGGTTGAATCCTTAAAATATGTGGCCTAAATTTAGATCTCATTTTCCTCTAACTCTTAAGTTCTGGCGAATCTGATCTTGCTTTAGACAAAGGTAACAGAGTTTGAGTATTTAATTAGCTCTCCTGTGTTTTGTCAAATCCAGGATGCCCTTTGCCAAGTTTCCCTGCCAACCACAGAGCATCTGTTATGCCCAGTCCTAGTTAGGGCCTGTTGCAACCAGTCCAGAGTCATGGGCGGCCATACAGGACTCCAGAACTAGTCTCAGGAACAACACACAGAAAATGCTACTCTATTGACCAAGCTAAGGCAGAAGGTCAAATCCCAAATATTTGTAATTGGACCCAGAAGATCAAGAGGCTTTATGTTGCCTGAACACTGGTTCTGGGTAGTCCTCATATTCATAGGGGCAGATTTTCAGGGGGCTGCAGTAGGAGGGAAATTCCCATTTCGCAAGTGGAGCTCGCTCCTCCGCTCACTGTTCTTAGGATTCAAGTCTTTGTTTTTATCTTGATGTCTGTATATGTGTTTGTCATATATAAGTACACGGAGGTACTGTGGCTTAGTAGATAGAAACACTTGATCATATCCCTGAACTTGAGCCCATCTATTCATCCAGCCTAAAACCTATGAAAGGGTTTACTGAACATTGGTGCTTAGCGGATTGCACACACTCCCTTCTGCAGTCCCCAGCCTTACAATCCCTTCCCAGCAAGCTGCAGTAGATAATGAAGTCTCAACGTGTACAAAATGCTCTAAATGAGGATCTAGCCTTTGATTTCTTGTACGTTTGGCAAGCTGCCTTCTCCTCCCAATTACCATGTACTGTATTTTTAGTGATTACTCTTTCTACTGAGAAAAGAAAGTACAGGGCTGCGCAAAGGGTGGGGAGCCAAAAGGGAAACAATTTTGCTTGCTTTTGGGTGGATTAAGTCACTAAGTATTTTTTAAGTGCATCAGGTTTTACCTTTGTGAAGATTCTGTCGCTCCATTGGAGAAGAACACAGATGCTAGCCCCATTCACAACAGAAATGGTTCAAGTATCCATTGGATATAACTCAGCTGAACAAACAGCTATTCTCACTCTGAAGCAATTTTTTCTCATATGTTCATGGAGCTGAACCTAATCTGATCTACTATTTTTGAATCATTGAAGAAAATGCTGAATATACTCCAAAGTATTTGAGATGCTCATACACAATGAGGCCCGTTTAATTTGCTTGTGTGCCAGAATCTTGCCAATGAGAGTTTGTGTAGTGTAGCAGCTAAAGAGATTGAGCTGTCACCCAGAAAGTCCCTGATTAAAAATCTCAGTTCAGCCAGGAACTGGCTAGCTGCCCTTAGCCATGCCACTGCACTGTTTTATCAACCTCAGATTCCTGTTCCTCTTCTGTGTAATATGGGAATAATAGTATATATACAATATATATAGTACATATATAGTGGCGCTGTGGGTTAAACCACAGAGCCTAGGACTTGCCGATCAGAAGGTAGGCAGTTCGAATCCCCGCGATGGGGTGAGCTCCCGTTGCTCAGTCCCTGCTCCTGTCAACCTAGCAGTTCGAAAGCACATCAAAGTGCAAGTAGATAAATATGTACCACTCCGGCGGGAAGGTAAACGGCGTTTCCGTGCGCTGCTCTGGTTTGCCAGAAGTGGCTTAATAATGCTGGCCACATGACACGGAAGCTGTACGCCTGCTCCCTCGGCCAATAAAGCGAGATGAGCGCCGCAACCCCAGAGTCAGTCATAATTGGACCTAGTGGTCAGGGGTCCCTTTACCTTTACCTTATCCCAGGAATCCATGCAACAGACCAGTAAGGTATTCTGTATTATTATCCCCATGCTCCAGATGAGAGCTGAGGGAATCATAGCTTTCCAAAGGCTAACCAGAGAGTGTAAAGGGAGCTGGTTTTAATAGCTTTACTGAGCTACTAATGTTCTCTTTAATTACTGTCAAAAACGTCCTATTTCTGCCAATTTCATTTGGCCAGTCTTTTACTCCGAGAAATGAAATGAACAAAGATACAGCCTTTTTGGAGGGGCCTTTTATCCCAGAACTGTTAAGAAGTGCAAATGTATGTGTAGTAATATCCATATCCATAGTAGTATCCCTGAAATAGTCGCATATTTGAATGAATAATTTTTCCTTCTCTGCTGAGGGTTAGTTTCCAACTGAGAAACCAGCAAAACCAACATAAATAACTTTCAGTGCAAAGTGAAAGTTCCTGAATAACTTCAATGGATAGGTATATTTTATAGGACCTACATTAGGATTCACAAATCCGTTCCACTTCCCAGTGGGGAGGAGTTGCGGTGGACAGCATGGTCACCTCCTCCCCACCTGGGGCGGGGGACTTTGTCCCCCGTTGCCCGGGGGATCCAGACCACACCAGAACCCGGCCAGCCAATCCGCTGGCCGGGGGGGGGGGCATGGCTGGGGCCGTTGAAACTGAAGAACGAGCCAGAGGACTTCCTCTTTGGCTCGCTTCCTCAAACACCCGCCCTTCTTCCCTATTTTGCAGGTTAGGCAATGGCCTTGCTATGGACTTTGGTTGGTCGCCTTGGTTGTCCGAGGGGCCTGGTAGGAATTTTTCCACTTGGCAAATTGGCCCTGGCCACTTGGTTTTCGCCTACCTCGTAGCAATCGTCACAACTTTGTCAGGGTTGCAGTTAAGCATTGTTTGACCTTGTGTGGGGGAGGTGAGGTGTGGCCATCACCTGCCCCTCCATGCTTTTTTTAAAAAATAATATTTATTACTTTTCCAACCATTTAAACACTACAAAAAAAGTACAATACAATACAAAAATACTACATAACACTAACACATTAAACTAACAAAACAGAACAAAAACAAACAAAAACAGTTTAAAACACCTCAAACATTTTCAATATCTTATCTTTCATTCACTTATTTCAACGACCTCCTCACACCTCCCTTTTTGTATTCCACTTCTGTTAACTGTTTCAGCAATTCCTTTCCATCTTCCTCTGTTTTCTATCCTATAATTATCTTAACACATTTTAGCCTTATTTTTTCCTTTAATATTCTATTAATCTATTTATACTTAATACCTTGTAACATTTCTACTAAAGCCATATAACTTCATTCCAACATTCTTCTAACATTCATTAATTTTACAATATTTCTGTAAATAGTCTTTAAACTTTTTCCAGTCTTCTTCCACCGACTCTTCTCCCTGGTCTCAGGTTTTGCCAGTCATTTCCGCCAATTCCATATAGTCCATCAACTTCATCTGCCATTATCCAACACTTCAGTGTTTTCTTGAAAACACTGCCCCTCCATGCTTAAGGGTATTCCGTTAAAGGAATCCGGGGGTGTTGATCTTGTCCGAAGCCCAGTTGGGGGCTAGGGCCTTAACCCAACCCCCGATGGGAACACCAGGGGGAGCTTGAGTTGGTTTGCATTGACAGGGCTCCCCCTACAGGTGGTTTACCCTTACCAGACTTCATGCACAGCGGGCAGAAGTCAGATATAGTCGGGTCCAATCAATGCCTAAGCCAATACCGCTCACATTCTGTAATTCAATAAAGTTGTGGCCAAATTTGCCCAATGACATAAACCTAATATCTGTGTCTCTGTGTGAGTTATTTCCCAACGAGGGGGTGACTGTGGGGTCTCAACATACAATGAGAATCTTTGTGAAAGCCCCCGGCTCCTCGGGCTCCTCCACATAGTCATCCAAGGCACTTCCTGACTTAACAACTTGGAGGAAGCAACCTGTTCAAACCTCACCTTTACCATGAGCTCAGGTTAAAGCTTTAGGCAAGCTACTGCTTCTCACCCTTAGCAGTACAGAGTTAATTTGGTCTACTTTACCAGGTGGTTGCAAGGATTAGTAGGAGGTTATATATATGAGAAACAGTTCGAAATGCTGATTATTATGATTATTTTACCCATTTGACAATTCTTGTGTGCCTGCTTTCTGCAATCCCCATGAAAGGCATCAGTTATCTGGTCTGCACCATGATAATGTAAACTAAAGGGGATTAACTTATTTCCATTGGGGTTGCAGGGGAAGTACTGTTTTTTTTGCTCTATAAGACTCACTTTTTCCCTCCTAAAAAGTAAGGGGAAATGTGTGTGCGTCTTATGGAGCGAATGCAGGCTGCACAGCTATCATAGAAGCCAGAACAGCAAGAGGGATTGCTGCTTTCACTGCACAGCGATCCCTCTTGCTGTTCTGGCTTCTGAGATTCAGAATATTTTTTTTCTTGTTTTCCTCCTCCAAAAACTAGGTGCGTCTTGTGGTCTGGTGCGTCTTATGGAGCGAAAAATACGGTAAATAGGCATGTGGCAGTTTACTCTTCACTCTCTTTTTATTTTATTTTTACAAAGCCGATCAGTTGTCTCTCCACTGCACAAATTACATTGTGTGAACGCTTGGGGACGGACAGACTGAAAATGCATACAAACCCCATGCTTCCAGAGGGTTAATCATATTAAGTCTGCTGCAGCCAAAACAAAGTGAATTGTGGCACCCTCAAAACATAACAGGTTTGTTGCAGAGTAAACTTCACAGAATAAGTTTCTGTGTGGGCTAAAGTCTGCTTCATTAAAAGTGTTATCCTCAATTGGCTTATATAAAGAGAAAAATTGCAAGAAGTGGTGTCAAATAGTTATGAAAGACAAGAGGTACAGTCTGAGACAGTTCTGTGCAAATCTCAAATGTATAAAAAACAGCCATAGGGACTATTCATTGCAGCTGTAATAGACAACCCTTAAACTACAGCACCTTTAAATAAGGAGATCACAGAAGCACAGCCAAACAAAGTAGGATGGTGGAATGCAGTCAAGCACTCAACTATTTATCAGATATCAGCTTGCACTTAGAAGTGTGCATGAGGAAGCAGAGGAGTATACGAACTTCATACAACTAAAAAAATCTTTTGCAGAATAGTGTGACCTGTTTAGACATGCACTTCAGCATGAAATGGAATGTGGTTGAGTGAGGGAAAGGAGTTGCGCTGGTCTCTATTGCAGATTATGTACATATTATTGCCAGTGACACTTGCCTAACCGTAGGCTCAATAGTAAAGGCCATGGATTGAACTAGACCTTCTACAAGCAAGCAAGTGCTCTACCCACTGAGCTATTATTCCTTTCCAAGACTCCATGCGCACTGAGCAAAAGACGTGTGAACTGTAGGTAGTAAATGGGAACAAATGTTTGCAAACACCTTCAATAGCATGACTATGCAGAGGCCATTCTGAAAGAGCTGTGTTGCATTATAAGACAAATGTAATAATTATGACATAGTGAGATGTGGGCAACTCGCACCTGCAAGAAGCAACGCCTCAAGACCTTCCATCAGGAAGATTTTGGGCATCATATGGCAGGACAGAGTCTCAAACAAAAATGTGCTCTCCCAGGTCCACATCCCTAGAATGTTTGCACTCCTGTCTCAGTGACATCTTGGTCACATCCACGGAATGGAAGATGGCAGGATCCCCAAGGATGTGCTCTGCAGGGAGCTAGCTTGAGGCAACAGACCCATTGGCAGACCAACTCTAAAATTACAAATAATAATAATCAGTTTATTATTTGTACCCTGCCCATGGCTTCTGGCATATACAGAAACGTAATAAAACATCCAACTTTTAAAAGAAAGATGTATGCAAATATGACGTGGAGATTGGCAACATTAACCACACCGTATGGCAGGCATGTCCAAAGTCCATTTCGGGGGCTTAATTTGGCCCGCCGGTTGGTTTAATCCGGCTCCTGTTGCAGTTTATTTCCTGGGGTAAAATCCTAAAAAACCTCGACATCAATCGTAAAAAAAGCTCAACTTCAACCCTAAAAAAAAGCCCAACAACTTCAATCCTAAAAAAGTTAACAACTTTGGTTGGCCCTTTGGGCGTCCCTCACGGCCCTCCACTTCATCAGATCTGGTCCTCTTTGAAAAAAGTTTAGACACCACTGCACATGGGAATCCCTTGCAGACAACTGCAGCACCTGGAAATAATCAGGTTGTGTATCCACAGCAGTGACCAGAGGAGGAATTACTGGAAAGCCAGTGTGGTGTAATGGTTAAGAGCGGTGGACTCGTAATCTGGGGAACCGGGTTTGCTTCCCCGCTCCTCCACATGCAGCTGCTGGGTGACCTTGGGTCAGTCACACTTCTTTGAAGTCTCTCAGCCCCACTCACCTCACAGAGTGTTTGTTGTGGGGGAGGAAGGGAAAGGAGAATGTTAGCCGCTTTGAGACTCCTTAGGGTAGTGATAAAGCGGGATATCAAATCCAAACTCTTCTTCTTCTACTACTGCGGGGAGGAGCACAGAAAGAAGAAACATCATGGTACACCTGCATCTGCCTAACCAGACACCTTCACCTGCCCCAGCTGCAACAGAACATGTCTCTCCCATATCAGTTTCTACAGCCACAGCAGGTACTGTAACTCCCCAGTGGTTTGACTTCACCCCCAAAGGCCCACTCTTCCATTGTCTCCCAAGACAGACCGATGCCAACCAGATATGGGTAATTGCTGAACTGGGGGGCAGCTTCAACTAATGAGTCCCAGTAGTAGATGTCCACCTACACAAGGACTTCAGCAAGCTTAGTGGGGCTTTCCTTCGTCTCCCCACCAGCACCACCATATTGGCTCAGGGTGGGTTCGGGGGATCATTTCATCTGACAAACTTGTGCTTGTGCTGACAGAACAATTGCCACAGTACTACATATAATTCCTCTCTTTATGTTTGTTTGTTTGTTTGTTTGTTTGTTTGTTTGTTTGTTTGTTTGTTTGTTTAATGGGCACCAGTCATTTCTTCTTTACCTCAGAATTCTAGGTGTTGTCTGATACCTGCAAAGAGAAACATCATGGTTGGTCCTAATAAAGGTGTTTTGCCAAATGTAGTTGCTGGAAATGTTTTTCCCCCCTCCTTATGGACCAACATGGCTGCCTTGGTGTGTTTTTTTAAAAAAATAAATACATTTAGTGGTGGCTCTGTGCTTGAATAGAAATAAAATGAAGTGTGACATATTGTTCTTCCCCTGTGGCCATGTTGTCCAGCATCCTGGTCTCATAACCAATTGTTTTCCTACTTGTAAAGGTAAAGGGACCCCTGACCATTAGGTCCAGTCGTGACTGACTCTGGGGTTGCAGCGCTCAACCCGTTTTATTGGCTGAGGGAGCCAGCATACAGCTTCCGGGTCATGTGGCCAGCATGACTAAGCCACTTCTGGCGAACCAGAGCAGCGCACGGAAACACCGTTTACCTTCCTGCCGGAGCAGTACCTATTTATCTACTTGCACTTTGACGTGCTTTCAAACTGCCAGGTTGACAGGAGCAGGGACCAAGCAATGGCAGCTCACCCCGTCGCGGGGATTTGAACCGCCGACCATCTGATCAGCAAGTCCTAGGCTTTGTGGTTTAACCCACAGCGTCACCCGCGTTACTTTCCTACTTGTAGACATCCTATATTTTATTTCTTTGTTTGATTGTTTTTGTTCATTAGTAGTTCCTTGTGTTATTCCATGGTATGCCTTTGTTTTGCTCAGGCTTGTTGGTAAGGTAAAGGTACCCCTGCCCGTACGGGCCAGTCTTGACAGACTCTGGGGTTGTGCGCCCATCTCACTCAAGAGGCCGGGGGCCAGCACTGTCCAGAGACACTTCCGGGTCACGTGGCCAGCGTGACAAAGCTGCATCTGGCGAGCCAGCGCAGCACACGGAAACGCCGTTTACCTTCCTCCCAGTAAGCGGTCCCTATTTATCTACTTGCACCCGGGGGTGCTTTCGAACTGCTAGGTTGGCAGGCGCTGGGACCGAGCAACGGGAGCGCACCCCGCCGCGGGGATTCGAACCGCCGACCTTTCGATCGGCAAGCCCTAGGCACTGAGGCTTTTACCCACAGCGCCACCCGCGTCCCAAACAGGCTTGTTGGTACATGTCTACTACTGTACTGTCATCCATGCCACTATTAGTTATTGTTGTCCTGATTCATAAGGTAAAGGTAAAGGTACCCCTGCCCGTACGGGCCAGTCTTGACAGACTCTAGGGTTGTGCGCCCATCTCACTCAAGAGGCCGGGGGCCAGCGCTGTCCGGAGACACTTCCGGGTCACGTGGCCAGCGTGACATCGCTGCTCTGGTGAGCCAGAGCCGCACACGGAAATGCTGTTTACCTTCCCGCTAGTAAGCGGTCCCTATTTATCTACTTGCACCCGGGGGTGCTTTCGAACTGCTAGGTTGGCAGGCGCTGGGACCGAACAACGGGAGCGCACCCCGCCGCGGGGATTCGAACCGCCGACCTTTCGATCGGCAAGCCCTAGGTGCTGAGGCTTTAACCCACAGCGCCACCCGCGTACCTGATTCATATTTCTCATTAAACTCAACTAATACTACTCACATTTTCCAGAGACTTTATGACTTGTCTCCATGAGTTCACCTCAGATGAGACTTGTCTAGTGTTGATTTACAGGGCTTGTTCTACTTTTGCATTTGGCCAATATTTCTTTGACTGCTGTTGAATTAGAAGTGAATTCTTACTTGCCAAATCTGACCCTCAAGAGGAGAAGTGCTTTTCATATGTGGGTTTTTCCCTTGTCCATCTTCCTAGTATTGTTTCACAACTCCTCGGTTTCCCATGTGTTAGGAAGTTCCAAGCTACTTATGTCAGCTCCCAGCTTCATTGGGAAGGATATACAATAGCTAGTAGCTACCAGCCATTATGGACCATTGAACACAGCATATTTGGTGCCCATTGTGGAAGTATCTTCAGCTGTTAACCTTTTCTCTCATCTTTTGCATAGCTATCTCCTTGGTTGATATGTTCCTTTTTTTTAAGAATCACACTCAAATAGTCGGGAACTGGGTTTGTTTTGTTTTTAATGTGCAGTAACCTCAGAATTAACCAAGAAGCCCACCTGTATTGGAAATAAAGGTACAGTGGTAACCTCGGGTTACATACGCTTCAGGTTACAGACTCCGCTAACCCAGAAATAGTGCTTCAGTTTAAGAACTTTGCTTCAGGATGAGAACAAAAATCGTGCTCTGGCAGCACGGCAGCAGCAGGAGGCCCCATTAGCTAAAGTGGTGCTTCAGGTTAAGAACAGATTCAGGTTAAGTACAGACCTCCAGAACGAATTAAGTGCTAAACCCCACTCAAGCCCTTCTAAGTCTGGGTTTGGACCAGGCAAAAGCTACGGTCAGGCAAAGAATATTAGACACCGAGAGACAGCAGGACTGTACAAGGTGCCCCAACTATAGAATTGAAGAAATCAAGAGATATATAGCCGCACCGGCAGCATATCTCTTCTTTCTCGTATCTAGGGATGCAAGAAAGGCCTTTACACTCGCCAGAAGCTCGGCTCTTCCCTCGCCGGTCCTGGATGGAGCCTTCAGAAGGGTCCCGTATGCTCAGAGACTTTGCACCTGTCCATTGGGAGAGATAGGAAGCCCAGAACACTTGTTCTTTAGATGTCCCTTTTATAAAGAGGCACGTAGTAAGACCATTGATCCCCTGCTGGTGAGGCGTGCCAACCTCCCGCAAAAGCAAAAATTTGACCTTTTGCTGTTGGGCAAAGATCAGAAGATGACCTGGATGGTCGCCAGATTCTGTCTACAGATCTGTAGGCGCAGACCATCGCTCAACCCAAAATAGTTCGGCATGAAAAGCCCCAAACAGGGTTCCATGGGTGATTCCATGGGTGATTCTGAGACAGTTTATTGTTGCACATTGTTTCTAAATTTAGTGTTGTATATTGTTTTAATTGTCTGTTTTAACCATATTTGCGCAGCAGTTTTTAACGCTGTGAGTGTCCTCTATTTCAGAGGCTTCTACTCTGCAGCCTCTTATAGTTGTTTTATCTGCGAGTCTTTTAGTTCTTATGCTCTTACAGCTGTCTTAACTGCATGTCTTTGTTGGTTTTTAGCTCTTATCTGTTTTAATTATTCGTTTTTTATCTATCCATTATCTGTGTTTAATCTTGTATTTTATTCGGATGTTTTATGCCTGTTTCCTTGTCCTCATTTGCCCTAACAATTATCGGTCAAAAATCCCAACTGCTATTTTATCTATATGCTTTTCTTAATCCTGGTCTGTGACCGTAATAAAGTTCATTCATTCAAGTGCTTAACCCGAAGTACCACTGTATTTGATTGAGATGACCACATTTTAACCTAGCAAATTGCAGGCTGCACAGCTAGAGTTGCCACTGAAATCCACCAATTATTATTTGTTTTTACATAACATAAAGAGAAACTGGATACCAATTACTATTATCGGCTACATGATATTTTTCAGAATGGGTATGACCAAGTAACAACTCTACGCATTCTATTTCTACAAAGGATCTCCCTTATTAGTTTTCAAGTCATGCTTTCAGTTGCCTCTTCCTTTTTCCAAAAGGCCCTTTCCCCCAGACGTTTATTTCTGCAGAAACAAATAATTTGGACAAATCTCTTTCATAATGCATTCTCAAATTATCATGAGCAGTGCTTCTGAGATATGAGCTATCCATGCAAATTATGAATGGGGGAGTAAGTATACTTGAAAGTTGAGTAATGAAGATATAAATCTGGTGTGTGGGTGTTTTGTTTCATTTAAATTGTTTGATATAAGTAAGAAGGAAGAGGGAAAGGAAGTGAGGGAAAAGGGAGCAGAAAAAATGGCCTGTTTCTTTGTGCTTCAAAATACCTTCCAGCAACTACAGAAGGAAGAATGCAAATATACCGTGCATCCTGGACCCAGCGTAAGAGATCATGACTTCTCCTGTGGTATGTTATGACCGTTAAGATCAACTAGGGCTGCATACAAACCATATGTATACAAACCATATAAGGCACATGACTTCCCCCCAAAGAATATTGGGCACTGTAGTTTGTTAAGGATGCTGGGAATTGTACCGCTGTGAGGGGTAAGCTACAGTTCCCATGACAGGGGGGGGGGGTGAGGCATGTACTTTAGACACTCTTTAAATGCATGTCGCTTATGTAGCAAAATAGTGACTGCTGTGTTTGTGGTCAGGGCTGGACATTCCCAGCAGCTGCCCCCCCCCCATGGAATTCTTTTCTTCTTGAGACTTGAGAATGACCAAGCCGTCTAAAACATTTTCTGAAACACAAAGAACATTGCCAGAAACAGCAGTGGTGTGTCTCCTCCTTCTCCCCCTCTTTATTTAGTATGACTTGTTATAAGAACAAATGGTTGTGTTCTTCTTCACCTCACCTGTTGCTGAGATGGAAATGTTATAGCATCGTGAGTCAAAAGCACAAGGTAAGTTGTACTAAACTTTATGGCAGCAGAGGCATAGCTGGTGGTTTTTTGGCATCAGGCACAGCTTTGGGGGTAAAGCATAGTTCTGCTAACTTCCTGGAGCTGGGTAAGAAGACATTTTTTAGCTCCTTTAAGCTGCTGTCAGTATTTGTCAACTGGAATTTTATAGTTGCTGTATCATTGTTTTAGATACAGTGGTGCCTCGCAAGACGAAATTAATTCGTTCCGTGAGTTTTTTCGTCTTGCGATTTTTTCGTCTTGCGAAGCACTGTGTCGGAAAAGTTTTGGAAAAGCTTCAAAAATCACCAAAGTCTTCAAAAACCTCAAAAAAAGGCTACCACACCGCGTGCTATGAGTTGCTCCTCGAAGTCAAGTCACAACTGTATTAACGGTTTTAAGAAAAAGGAAACAAACTTGCAAGACGTTCCCGTCTTGCGAAGCAAGCCCATGGGGAAAATCGTCTTGCGAAGCAACTCAAAAAACCAAAAACCCTTTCGTCTTGCGAGTTTTCCATCTTGCGAGGCATTCGTCTTGCGAGGTACCACTGTATTTTGTAGTAAGTTGTTGTTGCTGCTCCCTTACCTGTAAAGCGAGTGCTGAAGACAAAAAAGCTGTGCAGTAATAGATTAATGCTGAATTGTCTGTCTTCAGCCTAAATTAAAATGGCTACAATCCGTAGCTCAGACTGTACCAAGAAAAAACGAGTTCTGCCATTATTTTATTACTTCATTAAGTTTGAATAAATCATAAACATTGAATCAATTGTATAAGAGCGATAACTGATACAACCAAGCAAAAACCAAACAATTGTATCTTGATAAGAAAGCAAAACAAATACAAAGAACAAACAGTAGACAAGTGTAAGAATGGTATACGATAATCTTCAGGGATTATATCGTATAAGTATAACAACAGAAAAGGAATGATGTTTTATATTGCAGGTTCAGGAAAGAGGGCAGAAAACACATATTAAAATGAAATAAATAAGAAATCAAGAGACTTCAACATAACCAGATCCCTTTAAATGCCAGTGGCGAAGACGGACCGTGTTCTTGTGATACTTCTTGTGATTCGATTCTGGATTGTTGGATGCTGCCATTTGATAATTCCCTTTTAAAATGTGTTTCTTTTTGGGGGGGTGCTATTGGTCTCTTGTTTTATTGTCATTGGGTATCTTGTGATTTTATATGATTTTATTCTGTGAACTGCCCTGAGACCCCCAGGTATAAAAAGGTAAAGGTACCCCTGCCCATACGGGCCAGTCTTGACAGACTCTGGGGTTGTGCGCCCATCTCACTCAAGAGGCCGGGGGCCAGCGCTGTCCGGAGACACTTCCGGGTCACGTGGCCAGCGTGACATCGCTGCTCTGGCGAGCCAGAGCCGCACACGGAAACGCCGTTTACCTTCCCGCTGGTAAGCGGTCCCTATTTATCTACTTGCACCCGGGGGTGCTTTCAAACTGCTAGGTTGGCAGGCGCTGGGACCGAGCGACGGGAGCGCACCCCGCTGCGGGGATTCGAACCGCCGACCTTTCGATCGGCAAGCCCTAGGCGCTGAGGCTTTTACCCACAGCGCCACCCGCGTCCCTCCCCCCAGGTATAGGGTAGAATAATAATAATAATAATAATAATAATAATAATAATAATAATAAATGTTTTTGGACTTTAGGCTGCATCCATTTCATGGATGTTGTCAGTTTAGCAGCCATGATACCAGATTAAGTCAGAGGTTCAGTGTTGGGATTGTACGATTGCATTTGACTTGACTTGCAAAGACTATCACATCGCATTCACTGGGCATGAAGGTTTAGACATGGTCACAGCATGACTGGAGGTAAGAGGAGGCTTTGATTCTTGGGGGGATCTGTTATGTGAATTGCACTTTCTTAAATGGAAAATTAAACCTTTTTATCACTTTGAAATATTCAGCCAGTAGCCAATTATTCATCCGTTGCTGTTATGGTTCCTTATACAGCTTAATGATATCACTGAAAGCTGGAAAGACAGTCCGGCAAGAGAAATGCAAATCTGGACCTGCATTTTGTTTCCTCCTGGAACTTTCTTGCACTGAAAGGATATTGCCAATTAAATTAAGAAGAGAGAGGAGATGGCTAGGGTTGCTAAGCTGCAATCTTGAGATTCCCCTTGTACCTGTAAATCTGGTGCAGTACCTGAAGATGAAAAAACTGTGGCATCTGTCTGCCTGTGTCTTTTTCATCTTTCTTCTCTCGCTACCTATTGTGTGACTTAACCAGGCCAGGGACAGGGCAGGCTAAACTACCTGGGATGAGGGAGAGCAGAAATGGCTGCCTTGCGTGGCAAGTTCCTGACCCGTCCCCCCGGTAGAAATAATGACACGTGACACAATTATTAAGGTTAATGGGCTTTAAAAAGGCCACAACTTTATTGGTTACAGGTGATGAGCAGTATTGGCTCAGGCATTAGACCTAACCGACTATATCTGACTCCAGCCCATCTGTATGGAGTCCGGGAAGGGTTAACCACCAGTGGGAGGAGTCCTGCTGATGCACATCAACTAGGGGCTTCCCCCTGGGGCACCGATAGGAGGCGTGCCTTAGGCCCTAAACTCCCTAGGCTTCGGACGGGGCCACGCCCCCAGAATCCTTTAACGGACTACCCTTCAAAATGCGGGGCAGGTGATGGCGCTACCTCCCCTTTTCCCAACTACAAAAATATTCCAATGCCTAACCGCCAATACCCAGAAAGTTTTGACGATTTGCTACGAGGTAGGCGAAAACCAAGTGGCTGGTGCCAATTCGCCAAGTGGAAAAATTCCTACCAGGCCCCTCAACGGCGACCAACCCAAGGTCCATAGCAAGGTCAAAGAAAGCAAACCTTAAGGGCGGGAGGGTGGGGAAATGGGAGCAGCTGGCGGGCATCCAAAGAGGGAGATCCCCGGCTGCGTCCTGCCTTTAAGGGGCAGGCCACACCCCCGGAGTGACCCGATTGGCCGGCCAGGGGGTGACACAGTCGGGAATCCCCCCCAATCACGCAGGAGCTGGGCCTCCCATCCCCTGGGCACGTGGAGGGGCTGTGAAGCCCGCAACCCCACCTCCTCCTTAGGGCGGAAGTGGCTTTCTCTCCTAATTAAACAGTAGGTATAAAGGTCCACGGACAGCCTTCAGGTTGCAATTTGACAGCCTAAGGGTTTAACTATTAATAGAGCAGCATGCAATTCGTCTTCAGGGCAATGAATTTTTCCTTAGGACTTTTGTGTGCAGGTTAGGGAGGTTTAATCCTTCACTCCCCATGAGCCCCCCAATGAACTCTACTCCCCAAAGTGGCCATTAGGCTTAAGGTAAAGGTTTGCATCATTAAGTGCCAATAAGATGACATTGCAAGCATTATTATTATTATTATTATTATTATTATTATTATTATTAAAATTTGTATCCTGCCCTCCCCGGCCAAAGCCAGGCCCAGAGCGGCCAACAAGAAGCAAAAATAGCACAGCACACGCAAAATCACGCAGTCAATCAATCAAAATACACTCTAAAATCAGTTCAGATCAAATTAATGGCAGCCATTGGGTTAGAGTTCTATGAGGATTACAGAAGGAGAGAGGGGGTCAGACTGTGCTGTGGCCAAAGGCCTGGTGGAACAGCTCCGTCTTGCAGGCCCTGCAGAAAGATGTCAAGTCCCACAGGGCCCTAGTCTCTTGTGACAGAGCGTTCCACCAGATCGGGGCCACGACCAAAAAGGCTCTGGTTGAGGCCAGCCTAACCTCCCTGTGGCCCGGGACCTCCAAGATGTTTTTACTTGAAGACCGCAAGGTCCTCTGTGGGACATACCAGGAGAGGCGGTCCCGTAGGTACGAGGGTCCTAGGCCGTATAGGGCTTTAAAGGTTAAAACCAGCACCTTAAACCTGATCCTGTACTCCACCGGGAGCCAGTGCAGCTGGAAAACCACCGGGTGAATGTGATCCTGCGGTGAGGACCCCGTAAGGAGTCTCGCTGCGGCATTCTGCACCCGCAGAGAATTGTACTGCACTGTGGGTTCTTTTTTGCAATCAGTAAAGTATTGCTGCTTGAGTCCAGTGGCATTGCCACAACAAAAGCTCTGCCCTGAAGCAAGATGTGTGAAGGAACTTTTTCAACATATTAGTTGAACTAACTCCTCATTCATTGCTCCAAACTTACTTGGAAAAGCCCTATGCAATCCTAAAAGATCACCTTTGTGCCTATACAGTTATACCTTCAAATCCTCAATCACAATCAGCACCTCATCAGGTAACAAAAAAGTATAAAATATGAATTAGAGCGCTTGCAGTTTAAAGGAAAAGATGGCAATTAAATATGCTTTGGCAACTCTTAATGACATTGTCAGATCAAAAGACAATTCTCTTCCAACAAGCTCTCAAGTGTTACTTTGTTTTCAAATTTTCTGCCCCTGTCTATTATTTTTTATTAAATTTCTATACCACCCTCCATACATAGATCTCAGGGCAGTTCAGCTAGCAAATCTGATAAACAGTATAAAAACAAATAATCACCCCCAGATTAAACCCGATTGCAAAACTGAAATATGAGCGTTTAAATTACAACAAATTTTGCAGCATTACAAATCAGCCATCAAGAACGCTAATTTAAGCCTGCAATTATGAATCGGTTTGTGGTATATTGTTAGACTGTTGATCTGACACCTCGTTTGTTGCCTGGAATTAATTTGTAATAGTGGTTTATAGTGGTTTGATGTTGCATGCTAAGGCAAAGCAACACTTTGAGGGGCCACAGAAAGCTGAAAAGCAGGGCACAGTAACCAAGCAAATAAATAAATAAATGGAGTTATAGGAAAGTATAGAACATGTCTGAAGGGAAAGAGAAGAGTGACAGCAATATGAATATAACAGTCTCTCCCCTCATCTGTGAAGAAAACCACCTATGCAACCAATCTGCTAGGCAATGCAGCTCCCAGCTTCCCAGAAATTATTGTTATTATTGTTTAACCAAACAGGACTTTCAGCTACCAATCTCTGCCTCTGAAACAGGCATACCATTAAGCTATATGAGCAGTTCCAACGCACATATTTATGGTGGGGACACTTCCCCATAAAGACATGTTGAAACAAAGACTGCACCTGAATAAAAAAATGTATATGAGACTCTCGGCAAGACTCAAATGCAGTTTCTCAGAGAGGCATTCTATTAGTGTCAACCACTTCAGGAGATAAATACAGCTTTTCCTTAGTTTCTGCTGAGAGGGAACTAAGAGACAGGTGACAAAACATGACTTTTAAAGTTGTTGTTTTTTTATTCCCCCTCCCCATCGCAAACAGCTATAAATAAAATAATGAGTCATTAGTAAAATAGCAGTTTGGAGTGGGAAGAAAGGATCTGCACATGGTATTTTCAGGCAAAGTTGCTCACAGAGACTCTGTGCCAGGGCACAAGCTATGTGGAGATCTGAGATTCTTAGCCCCAATCATCAATTAAGACTGCAGAGGCTTTCTTCATGCAAACACACACACACACACACAGCCCCTGCCCCCCCCCCCCCCGCCTCACTGCTGTCAAATTTCAGTTACATATGAGCAGCTCTCTTTCGCTTCGCTTCACTGTGGATATGCTAAGCTGACAGCAGGTTTCATCTCTCCCGCCATGGGAAAGTGGCGAGACTTCAGAAAGCCTTTTTTCACCGAGTCTTTGTACCAGGTATTCAGCGATTCATAGCTAGCCAGAGGAGTCAGCAGAGGACCTGGGGGGTCAGCAAGTGGCAGCCCCACTGCCACATTTGCTAAGGCAGAAGCAGGAAAAGAAACTGGTGGGTGTAAAAATTAGGCAGGATGGTGTAGGTGTGGGTCTTGGCACATCAGTCCTCTTCATCCTAAAAGTGACCCTCCAACAACACTGGCTAATGTTGTTGTTGTTTAGTCGTTTAGTCGTGTCCGACTCTTCGTGACTCCATGGACCAGAGCACACCAGACACTTCTGTCTTCCACTGCCTCTCGCAGTTTGGTCAAACTCATGCTGGTAGCTTCAAGAACACTGTCCAACCATCTGGTCCTCTGGCGTCCCCTTCTCCTTGTGCCCTCCATCTTTCCCAACATCAGGGTCTTTTGCAGGGAGTCTTCTCTTCTCGTGAGGTGGCCAAAGTATTGGAGCCTCAGCTTCAGGATCTGTCCTTCCAGTGAGCACTCAGGGCTGATTTCCTTCAGAATGGAGAGGTTTGATCTTCTTGCAGTCCATGGAACTCTCCAGAGTCTCCTCCAGCACCATAATTCAAAAGCATCAATTCTTCGGTGATCAGCCTTCTTTATGGTCCAGCAGTCACTTCCATACATCACTACTGGCAAAACCATAGCTTTAACTATATGGACCTTACTGGCTAATGACAAACGCTGTAATCAAAAATGAAAATCTTGGTTAGGAATGGAGTACTTGGCGACCTTCAGATACTTTTGAACTCCATCTTTGATCATCCATGACCATTGGCTATGCATTGGTCTGATGGGAGTTGTAGTTCAACAACTGGAGGGTCACAGGTTACCTATTCTTGATGTAGCTGTTATGAGGGACCCCTGGAGCTTTAAGGTGGTATTTCTGAGATCTCTGTAACAGTCAGAAAGGAAATATGAATGCTAAGAGGCTTCATCTACACAGATTTATAGCTGGTAGTGCAAGGGGCCTAGACTAAGGTTACCAGATTTTTTTCAATGAATCCGGGGACACTTTTCAACTTCCTACTAAACAGATGGATTCTGTCAGGGGACTGATTTGTAAATCCGGGGACTGTCTGGTAACCTTAGCCTAGACCTCTTAGGTGTGTTTCATGTGTCTTCCCTGAACTTCTTGCTTTCATTTTAAAAACAAACCAGTGGTCAGGGGCACTGTTAGAGGGTGACTAAGCGGCCTGAGCTCCAGATCTTTAGCATATGTCCCAGGATTCCTGCTCCTTTCCCTCTGTTTAAACCAGACATAGGCAAACTCGGCCCTCCAGATGTTTTGGGACTACAACTCCCATCATCCCTAGCTAACAGGACTAGTGGTCAGGGATGATGGGAATTGTAGTCCCAAAACATCTGGAGGACCGAATTTGCCTATGCCTGGTTTAAACTCTCCCCCACCAGCTTCCATGGTGCCTGGGCATTCTGTACTCTGCAGTGCCAGTGAGGTCCCAGTCACTCACCATCTTAATTTGCTCGAAGTCCTAAGTAATGTGTATATACTGTATATACTGTATTGGCCCGAATATAAGCCACACTTTTTTCCAAATTCCGACTGTGAAAAGTCGAAGTGCACTACAACCCCGAATGGGGGATGGGGGCGGCTGGCGACGGCTTGGGGAGGGAGTGCCGGGAGGTGGGCATGCAGCGCACTCAGAACCGAGTGCCGGCTGCCCAGGGCGTGGCTTATTTGCAGGTGCATCTTATATTCAGGCCAATACGGTAGATAAAATTAACATGCACAAATGTTATGCAAATTTGTGTCTTTTCCCTGAGTCTTTTAAGTACCTAGCAATGCCCCTGACATTGAGTCTCTAATCCAGTGTTCTGACAAATAAGTGCAAAAGGGCTTAGCTCTTGCTTTTAATTTTTTTAAAATTAAAAATGTATTTTGGTTTTGTTCATTGGTTTTGATCATGTAAGACTATCTGCATTTAGGGGTTTTTTTTCTTGCTCTTTTCCATTTGGCTATGAATCTTCCATCCCAGTGTCATCTTAAACACCCACACACTTACCCGGCTGCAAAATTTCTGGCTACCAGCCTGCATGCATTCCTAAAATGTACTTGGTATGCTCCGTGTCTGCATTTCCCTCCTTCCACAAAGGCAGGCTCTGAAATTTGAAATGGAGAAAGAAAGAGAAAAAAGAGGGGAAACAGTATGAAGAATGTATTAGCAGGATCAATGTCTGCATTGCTTTGAGCTAAAAGATCTGGAAGCCCTCTTCACGTCCTGGTGTGTGTGTACCTCAGGTTCCTAATAGCAGCTGCAGCGCACAGCCTAGCACATTAATTCCGAGGCTGCCATAAATAGGGCTGTCAGACCTGAAATATCACTGAATTTCATTAATCTTGAAAGTGCATCACCATCCCTGCTCGGATATGGACTACCAGACTATATTCATTACTTTGAAAACACGGGGGGGGGGAGAGAAATATGGTGTCCCCCCTCAAAGAGGCAGCGGGGAGGGGCTTAAGATGGCACATGAAACAAGTCTGCCTTGGCCTCATCTGTGGAGAAGAGGTTTGCATTGTATTATTGGACCAGGGAGGGAGAGGATTAAGGGACCGAGGGTCAGTAGCTCAGTGAGTAGGCTGAGGTGATTTTTCAGGGGCAGAAAGGGGTCACAGAGAGTTTGAGGCTTTTCAGGCACTAGGAGCAGATGCTGTATACAAAGACAATGGACTGAGGCCAGTGAATTCAAGGTGCTAGACACCGAAAAGAATACCAATATGAATCTGGGTGGATCGAGTTGCTAAACAGCAAGCTGCTTAAAAACAGGTGGATTTTGAATAAGTGCAGGATACAGGAAGCAATTAAAAAAAAAATAGAAAGGAGAGGGAAATTGGGAGATTCCACTACTAATCTTTGTTTCTGCCAAGGAAAGTGAGTTGATCGTAATCTGCGTGTTTATTATAAACTTGACACTCAGCGCCTCCCTGAATTATTCAGTAGGAGCTGTGATCTCAATTACAGGGTATATCCCAGAGGTACAAAGAGAAGGGAATATTTGGGACCATTCAAACTCTTTGATGCAGCATTTGAAAAGGCTGTGACAGATGGGCACTTGCATCCCCTGTAATCAAGCCGGTCCCTAATGGAGGAGCAAAGCGGATGAACAGGTCCAGCACGCTGCTTGATGTTCTGACCTGGCTGGTGTCCTCACAGTTTGCGTAGCACTCCAGTATGAATGAAAAGGGATGCAGGTGGCACTGTGGTCTAAACCACAGAGCCTAGGGCTTGCCAATCAGAAGGTCGGCGGTTCGAATCCCCGCAACGGGGTGAGCTCCCGTTGTTTGGTCCCTGCTCCTGCCAACCTAGCAGTTCGAAAGCATGTCAAGTGCAAGTAGATAAATAGGTACCACTCTGGCGGGAAGGTAAACGGCGTTTCCGTGCACTGCTCTGGTTCACCAGAAGCGGCTTAGTCATGCTAGCCACATGACCCGGAAGCTGTCAGAGGACAAGCGCCGGCTCCCTCGGCCTATAGAGCGAGATGAGCGCACAACCCCAGAGTCGTCCGCGACTGGACCTAACAGTCAGGGGTACCTTTACCAGTATGAATGAGAATCTGGAAAGAGGGTGCAGAGATAGGAAGGAGCAAGTAACATTGCTCCACTATAGTGTCATAAGGCAATCAAGCAGATAGGAATCAGAAGAAACCTAAGGACAAGATTTGTATGGATCAATATTTGCTTTCAAGCAGCTCTTGTTGTCAGTATACACTTGCTATAGCACACTCAGAAGACCCAGACATGCAGTTTTTCCTCTTTCCTCCCTATACATGCTTGGGGTAGTAGGGTGGTGGTCTTAAAGTGCCACAATATGTTTTGCTGTTTATGCTGCAGTAGACTAACACAGTTAAAGGTAAAGGGACCCCTGACCATTAGGTCCAGTCATGGCCGACTCTGGGGTTGTGGCACTCATCTCGCTTTATTGGCTGAGGAAGCCGGCGTACGGCTTCCGGGTCATGTGGCCAGCATGACAAAGCCGCTTCTGGCGAAACCAGAGCAGCGCACGAAACGCCGTTTACCTTCCCACCGGAGCGGTACCTATTTATCTACTTGCACTTTGATGTGCTTTCGAACTGCTAGGTGGGCACAGTTACCCCTCTGGAATTTAAGAAACATTAGCATTATTTTGTCAAGCACTATGACTGCTCATTCACATTGGTAAACCAGGCAGATTCCCAGCTATTGGTAAAGTAGTGTGCACTACAGTGTTACTAACTATTATGCCATGCATTTGATTTGTGATGCATTACCAAAATGTTTCAGAATCCACCATGAGTCTTGAAGGGCATAGATAGGAAAGCAAACTTCTTAGATACTAGCTCTAGTCCAAAAAACCATGTACCATTACTACTTCATATTGACAATAAACTTTGCTGTTTATATTGTCTTTGGCAGGTGGCATGGTCTACCACTTTGATGGCATCTGGAACACTTCACCCAGTTGTGGGATGTAATCCACTGGGAGCAGTCAAGTACAACATTCCTTGTCTTGCTAGAGTGGACATGCAAGGGAATGTTTGGTCCAGCCAGTCGAACTTCCTGTTCCTCCTGGCCTGGAGTATCCTTCCTTGCATGTGACTAGTAGGTGGGCGTGACCTTACCTGATCTAACGAAAAGTCCAGTCACACTGCCACCTTCTTCTCTCTGATCTTCCTTTTCGTCCTGCGAACTTCCTGTACTGCTGGCTGCCAGCCAAGCAGTTTCCCTAGGTTATCTTCCATATGGGGTAAACCTGTTTGTACATATTTGTAATTTTAAGCCTAAAGCCTGCCTTCAGGGATCACACTGTGCTCTGCCTGGTCGTGAGTAAAACTACTTTTTGTTACTTGTGAATAAGACTGTGGTGTCTTTATTCTTTTAGGAGGGATTTACAAGGGGTCTTTACCAGGAACATATTAGAACACATTTGCCATTAGGCAAAGTGAGGCAGTTGCCTCAGGTGGCAAATACTGGAGGCGGCAACAGCTCCCACAGCTGTTGTTTCTGAAGCCCCCACCCCAACATTCCCCTTCATTGGAGTTCAGAGCTATGTGTGCCATGCACTCTGTTTTGCGCCCTCTAAACTAGCCTGCTGCCCTCAGAACTACCAGTCAGTTTGGTTTCTGTGCATGGAATGTACAGGCATCAAAATGTCTTGTGCTGATTCCGAAAGCAACTGCCCTTTTTGGGAGTGATAGAAAGTAGAATTCAGGCACATCCCGATTGTGAAATTAATTGCTACTTTTGAGAACTTATCTTTCAGATGTTTATGTAATACTCTTTTAAAACTCTGATCTTCTAAACCATTTTAAAATCATTTTAATTGGGTTTTAAAAGAATTTAACAGAATTAAGGAAGAAAATGGGGTTGTCATTCAATGTAAGCAGTGCAGCATGTTTAAACTAGCAAATCCCTCATTGTGACACACTCTGATAAAATGTAGGCTGTGTAGTGTGACTGGATTGTGAATAACTTAACAATAGAAAAATATGTTTCTCTAAAGTGGATAAAGAGATCAGAAAGAAGGGAGAGAGGGAAATCTGAAAATGTAATGGACTGATACCGCATATGAAGAAAAGATTAGTAAATTCTGAAGGCTTAGCTCAGTCTTTGCCAACCTGGTGCCCTTCAGAAATTTAAGTCTACAGCTCCCATCAGCCCCAGCCAGTCAGAGTTATATTCAAAAACATTCAGAAGAAGAAGAAGAAGAAGAGGAGGAGGAGGAGTTTGGACTTGATATCCTGCCTTTCACTCCCTTTAAGGAGTCTCAAAGAGGCTCACAATCTCCTTTCCCTTCCTCCCCCACAACAAACACTCTGTGAGGTGAGTGAGGCTGAGAGGCTTCAGAGAAGTGTGACTAACCCAACAGCTGCATTTGGAGGAGCAGGGAATCAAACCCAGTTCACCAGATTACGAGTCCACCGCTCTTAACCACTACACCATGCTGGCGGAGGACATCAGACCGATGAGAGGTTGGTTTCACTAATAGAGAGTTGCAGGGAAAATAATAATTAAATTATATCTGATTGCAATTCTTGCATCACATTACTCCTCTGGCAGCACATTTAAGAACTGGGAACTGGAAAGTGACCCTATACATCGAATGAAGTAAAGATGCTAATCATGAGGTCCAATCGTGTGTTTTGGCTGCATGTCACAGTAGCTTAATTCAGAAGAAGGGGAAGGAGAAAGTAATCATACATTTCTAAAGATTATATGTTCATTATATAAAGAATGCCCTGCTTTTCTTTATAACATAAATTCTAAAGCATCTTGATCTCAATTTTTAATTGCTTTTAAAAGCTATTGTTTCTTTAAGAATTGTATACGCCACCTTCCTCCCAAAGGACTCCAGTCCTTCAAGGGTGCCTTTGGTGTAATATGGCCTCTACATTTCTGCCCCCACTTGTCATTGCTATGTAAAGGTAAAGGTAAAGGTACCCCTGCCCGTACGGGCCAGTCGTGACCGACTCTAGGGTTTGCGCGCTCATCTCGCTCTAGCGGCCAGGAGCCGGCGCTGTCCGAAGACACTTCCGGGTCACGTGGCCAGCGTGACTAAGCTGCACTGGTGAGCCAGCACTAGCGCCGCACATGGAAATGTCGTTTACCTTCCCGCTAAGTAAGCGGTCCCTATTTATCTACTTGCACATAGGGCTGCTTTCGAACTGCTAGGTGGGCAGGAGCTGGGACCGAACGGTGGGAGCTCACCCCGCCGCGGGGATTCGAACCGCCGACCTTACGATCAGCAAGTCCTAGGCACTGAGGTTTTACCCACAGCGCCATCCGCGTCCCCATTGCTATGTACCTACCATCAAACATAGTGACTCAGACAAGTGCAATAAGTAGAGGATTATGGATAAAACAAACTCATTGTAAGCACCTAAACCAGGGATAGGGAGCCTATGGCCCTCCAGATTTCATTGGACTACAACCCGTACACCCCCCCACAGACATGATCATTGACCGTGGTGGCTGGGGCTGATGAGCATTAGAGCCTCAACAATCAGGGCCATCTTAAGCATATCCGGTGCCGTGGTGCAAAGATCCCTCTGGTGCCCCCCCCCCCCATTTCCCAGAGTTGTCGACCTTTTCCCAAGCCTCTGCGGGGATTGCTCTCCTTCCGCGGGGGCTTGGGAAGGAAACTGTACGCCCGCCAGCCATATGGTTGACGGGGCACAGCTGGTGGGCTTGCAGGGAAAGGGGAGGCCGCCGGCAAAGCCATGCAGCTCCCCCACTTGCTGGGGCGCCCCTGAGAGGCCAGCACCCTGGCGTAACGTGCCAGTAAGCCCAATAGGAAAGAAGAAGAAGAAGAGTTTGGATTTGATATCCCGCTTTATCACTACCCTAAGGAGTCTCAAAGCGGCTAACATTCTTCTTTCCCTTCCTCCCCCACAACAAACACACTGTGAGGTGAGTGGGGCTGAGAGACTTCAAAGAAGTGTGACTGGCCCAAGGTCACCCAGCAGCTGCATGTGGAGGAGCGGGGAAGCGAACCCGGTTCACCAGATTACGAGACTACCGCTCTTAACCACTACACCAGACGGCTCTGCCAGCAATACTTGGAGAGCAGCAGCTTCCCCATCTCTAATCTAAACACAGAGGCCACGTGGAGCCTTCCAACATGCCCTCCATACTTGTTTTGTTTACTCCTCATGCAGCCCTGTATTATTATTATTATTGTTATTCTTTTATTTGTACCCCACTGATCTGGCTGTGTTTCCCCAGCCACTCTGGGCGGCTTCTAACAAAGACCAAAAATACACTAAAATGTCACACATTAAAAACTTCCCTGAAGAGGGCTGCCTTAAGATGTCTTCTGAATGTCAGGTAGTTGTTTATCTCTTTGACATCTGATGGGAGGGCGTTCCACAGGGTGGGCACCACTACTGAGAAGGCCCTCTGCCTGGTTCCCTGTAGCTTTGCTTCCCACAATCAGGGAACCGCCAGAAGGCCCTCGGTGCTGGACATCAGTGTCCGGGCAGAACAATGGAGGTGGAGACGCTCCTTCAGGTATACTGGGCCGAGGCCGTTTAGGGCTTTAAAGGTCAACACCAACACTTTGAATTGTATAGGGAAGCTTTCTAAGGTTTACTGTTTTTCTATGTTTTTAATATATGCTGGAAGCCGCCCAGAGTAGCTTGGGCAACCCAGTCAGATGGGCGAGATACAAATTACTATTTTTATTATTATTTAGTACTGTAGTCAGAGTGGAAGAGCAGATCTCAGTTGACTTCCAGTTCTGTTGAACCAACGATGTTCTCCCTGCTCCTCAGTGAAGCAGGAGCCTCTCTGCCAAGAAGAGGAAAGGATGGGCCTTTATAATGCGTGTTCATGATCTCTTCCTCTATCTCCCCCACCTACTTCCCCACATTCTCTTCCACCACACTGTGGTACAGCCTCAAGAAATGGAACCCAAGTTAGGGGTATGTACACGAAGGGGAGGAACTATGAAGAGATTGCCTGGCTCAGTTCCATATGAGGCAAAACTGGACTCTCACTCCAAATACTGGAGTCACCAGGGGCAGAATACAAACTTCGTTCCCACCCCTGTGGTCTCCCTGAATACTAAACCCTTTAACTCTCTCCTTTATAGCTGCTTCTTATGGGGGGGGGGAATAGTGCTGTACTTGGGGGCAAAAAGTGCTTAGTAATTATGACAGTGAATGCCTCAGCATCCCTTAACTCCATGGAGGGATGGGCAATGCAATGTGTGCTTGATACACAGAAATGCCTTGTACGTGCATATACAGTGGTACCTCGGGTTACGTACTTAATTCGTTCCAGAGGTCCGTACTTAACCTGAAACTGTTCTTAACCTGAAGCACCACTTTAGCTAATGGGGCCTCCTGCTGCTGCTGCGCCACCGGAGCACGATTTCTGTTCTCATCCTGAAGCAAAGTTCTTAACCTGAAGCACTATTTCTGGGTTAGCGGAGTCTGTAACCTGAAGCGTATGTAACCTGAAGCGTATGTAACCTGAGGTACCACTGTACACATTCCAGGGTTTCCCTCCAGTATACACATTACTGTCTCAAGGCAAATCTAAAAAAATGTAGTATAAACACTGAAAACTGGGAAACACTGGCCTGCGAGCGCTCCAGTTGGAGAACAGCCTTTACCATGGGCTTTGAAGACACTCGAACTCAGGACGCAAGGGGGAAACGTGCTAGGAGGAAGGCACGCTTGGCAAATCCACACCGTGATCAACACCAATGTCCCCACTGTGGAAGGACGTGTGGATCCAGAATTGGCCTCCACAGTCACTTACGGACTCATTGTTAAAACCGTGTTTATGGAAGACAATCTTACTCGGCTATGAGGGATCGCCAAAGAAAGAAGATGACTTCTACACACAAACAGCACTCATCACAATGATAGACAGTTTGCACCTTAGCAGTAATGTTGGCCTCAGTCTTGTTGCTGCTTTCAGCAGCTGGACTCATCTGTGTGCTCAGCAGGACCCTACTTGCACAGCATCCGTCTGATGGGCAGCTGGTTCAGAGCTGCTGATTTCCGGCAATGCTTTTCAATCCCACCCATGCACACAGAATGCATACTTTCAGACTTTCTCCACCATCTGGTTGGGACCCCTGCATCCGAGAGTGGAGCTGTCTATAGAATTCTATTCCTGGGAATTCACAGGGGGAAGATTCCATTTTTGCAGCGTCCTCTCTGCTTCATGCAAGCGGAAAGATCACTATGGCTTGTTTTTCAGAGGATGCCTACGGAAACGAATTTACTGCATGGTTATGAAGTGTGTGCAAACTGGTAGTTTACTTTCAGAATGCTCTTAAGCCCTTCCATCAGATACTTGAGAGAGCCTGCTTAATTTAAAAAGAGGAACAGGTTTATGACCCTCTGTGCTGTGGAAAGAGATGAAGGAGGTAACCCAATGGTCTAGTCAGGCAAAGGGACTTTGTTTTTCAGAACTGCTGTTCCCACTCCGTAAGCTCCTGGTCTCGATTCCTCTGCTGTTCCTCAAAGTAGACTAGTGATAGGAAAACAGGTAGCTTATTTGATGCCTTATGCTAGCTCAAAGGGTGAGATGTCTTGGAGGGGGGTCCTTGATTGCACAATAGCATAAATTAACGAAAACAAAAGTGGAGCCCTGCTAGATCACACCCATCTAGTCCAGGATTGTGTTCCCCACAGTGATTGTGATGCCTGTGGGAAAGTAGTGCAATGATGTAGTTTTTAGAATCTGGATATAATGGGGTTCCAGGGAGGCCAGTCTTTAGATAGTGGTGTGTTTTATTTCATAATGTGGTAAGCCAGCCCTGGGGTATTTGGGGGGTCTTCCTGCTCATTCTGCTGCAAGGGACTCCAGACTTCTGTCCTAGAGTCCTGCCCTGATGTCACCACCGATGGGACGCCCCTAAGCACAGCTGCATTCTCCAGCTCATGTTCCCCCAAAACTGGTATTCAGGTGCATGGTGCTTCTGATACTAGTAGTATGCAGGCATCATAACTAGTGGCCATTGGTAGCCTTATCCTCCGTGAATCTGACTAATCTCCCCTTAGAGCCATCCCTAAGTTGGTGGCCATCCATACAGCTTGTGATAAACAAACCCTGCTAGTCCCCTATTATGAAGTTACTAACCTAAGTTTAAGGGTGGCGCTGTGGGTTAAACCACAGAGCCTAGGACTTGCCGATCAGAAGGTTGGCGGTTCGAATCCCCGCGATGGGGTGAGCTCCCGTTGCTCGGTCCCAGCTCCTGCCAACCTAGCAGTTCGAAAGCATGTCAAAGTGCAAGTAGATAAATAGGTACTGCTCCGGCGGGAAGATAAACGGCGTTTCCGTGCGCTGCTCTGGTTTGCCAGAAGCGGCTTAGTCATGCTGGCCACATGACCCGGAAGCTGTACGCCGGCTCCCTCGGCCTATAGAGCGAGATGAGCGCCGCAACCCCAGAGTCGGTCACGACTGGACCTAATGGTCAGGGGTCCCTTTACCTTTACCTTAACCTAAGTTTACAGGATTCTTGTTGGAATTATTGAAGCATTGTATGTGATGTGCTTTAACACCCCCAAAATCCCTATAATTAGGATAAGGGGCAAACTATAAGTAGGGATTGGTGTAGTTACAGGTAGGTAGCCATGTTGGTCTGCTGTAGTCGAAACAAAATAAAAAAAATTCCTTCCAGTAGCACCTTAGAGACCAGCTAAGTTTGTTATTGGTATGAGCTTTTGTGTGCATGCACACTTCTTCAGATCTCATACCAATAACAAAATTAGTTGGTCTCTAAGGTGCTACTGGAAAGGGATTTTTAAAATTTTGTTTAGGGATTGGTGTGTGCGACAAAAGGATAAATGTGTCACACCACCATGATTGTACACCAAGCACCACAATGGCAGGCATCTCATTAGTTAATCTAAAGTTCGTGGAATAGCTACAAAAATGGCGATTGCATGAGTAAGATGATTTTATGAACTGCCTCTTAGAAAGGGGTCAGAATGGGGAAGGAGAGCCAAGGAGGCTGCTGACTACAAAGTAATGTCCACAGAGCCTAAAGATTTTTGTAAATTGGTGGAAAATGGGGAGGTATTAATATCCAAACCAGTTGTTGTTGTGGAGTTCATTTTCTGCTTCTTAAAATCAGAAGGCTACAGATTCATCAGCTGTAGAACATACTTAGCTGTCCTTTTGCACAACCCAGGACTTGGCTTAGACGTGTGCAGTTTCTCATAAACCCTGTCTCCCCCTCTCCCTTGCCTGGCCCCAGGAAGTAACTGAGATGTCTGTATATCTCACATGGCTCACTTTGTGATTGAATAGCTCAAGTCATTTGCATGGCCTGTGCAGCTGTCCCAGGCAGCTGTGAGCCCTTTGTGATAGCATGTGTGTCCGACACACTTGCAAATCAATAAGAGGGTGGGGGGAGTTCAATAAGAGAAAAAGGAGAGGAGGGGGGAGGAGGAAGTGACAGTTTCTGTAGTGTAGGATAATACACTGATAATTTTTTTAAAGTAATTTTTAAACTTCTGCCGGGTAGATTTGCCACTGATAAATCTCTGTATGCAAAGGACGGTTCTGGGGTGCATTATAGGCTGCTCACTCAAGTTCACGTCCTGGTCTGTTGTGTTTTTTCACCTTGACCCAGTGCAAACTTTGGCTGACTCCTACAGATTGAGACCACTAATTTATATTGGGTTGTTAAATATTCCCTCCCTGCCTGCTTGGTGAGAAGTGGATCATGGGAGACTATTCTGTAATATTTATTTAGAAATGTACCAACAGAGCGTAAAGGTAAAGGGACCCCTGACCATTAGGTCCAGTCGTGACCGACTCTGGGGTTGCGGCGCTCATCTTGCTTTACTGGCCGAGGGAGCCGGCGTACAGCTTCCGGATCATGTGGCCAGCATGACTAAGCTGCTTCTGGTGAACCAGAGCAGCACTCGGAAACACCATTTACATTCCCGCCGGAGTGGTACCTATTTATCTACTTGCACTTTGATGTGCTTTCGAACTGCTAGGTGGGCAGGAGCAGGGACCGAGGAACGGGAGCTCACCCCGTCAAAGGGATTCGAACCGCCAACCTTCTGATCGGCAAGCCCTAGGCTCTGTGGTTTAACCCACAGCGCCACCTGCATAAGTGGAGGCAAACAAGCCTCCAGGAAGGCAGCCTGTCTGTTCCCTCACAGGATCAGATTGCCAGGGAAAGTCACTGAATCTGTCTTCAGTCAACCCATCATCCACCTTCTCCACTGCAGATAACTTGCTCATTCAAGGGACCACCCACACCCATTAAGAAACATTAACACTGTTTTGTTAAATCCTACTCTAGTTAGGTACGACCAGGGTGGTGTGTAGTCATCCACAGCAATGGAACCACAAACTATGACATTTTGGCTTATCCCCAAACATTTAGAACAGATATTGGACACAGAAGCCCATTAATCAGGGTCCAACAACGACTGCTGAACTAGATACGGAATTGAGGGGGACATTTTTCTCAGCTGGTCTACGTTCTGCAACAATATCCAGATAAAATTGTAGCCTTTGTAATTAATATTCTAACCTGGTTGGCAAATCTGAGATACACTTTTCTCTTAATAATGGACTGTCATTTTGTCTAATTCAACTAAGGGTGCTTCTAGATGGGGGCCTTATAGCGCCAACAGGTCTTTGAGATCTACAAATAATTGGACTAGATGACCCTACGGGTCCCTTCCAACTGTATAATTCTAATAAACATCTATATTCATAACTTTTTGGGCAACACAGGACCCAATAATGCCAGACCCTAAATCACAAGTGGCAAAGGTAATAAACCACTAGATGAACATTTCAGTCTATGCCACTGATCTTAAGGTTGCCATAACTGAGCGAAGGACTTTCAAAGGATGCCTCCATTATGAAACTGCTGGATTAAAATTCATAAAGGAGTTCCACTCGGTTCATCTGGCTAGGAATAGAGACAATGCTTTCCTTTTCTAGTACATATGTTAATTAGCATAGCATGGCCATGTTGTTTTATCACCTATTACTGCTGTTGTAAAGAATTGCTGTGACTGTTTTGCAAGCGGCTCTACCAGAATTGGCATGATCTGGCATTTATTTCTTTTCTCCATCATTATGCTGCTTACACTTCTCTGCCCACCCTACATCTTACAATCATGTGCATAACTGATTACTGATGAAACGGACTCTAGAACTTGAAAGTGTTAAGTTGTGGGTGAACATATCAGACAGCACAGCGATTCTTCAAACAGCTCTTGTTTATTCAGAGGCCAGAACAGAACTGAACTGAAGAGCTCATTCAGCCTGCTTATATAGAGCTCCAGTACAACGTTACTGTAGCAACTTTCTAGAACTATCCAATCACTGAACGTCACTTTCGATCCTTCATTTGCATAACTATCTACAGTATCCCCCTGCTGGCCCAGGGTGAGAACTTCAGTACATAACAGAAAGCATGTGCCATTATAAAATGTGTTAACGACTCTAAAGTGTCCCTAAAACTTATTTTTTAAAATAACAATCCTTTAGCATTCTTGAAGAAGGAAAACAAATTTCCCCATATCTGAAGTGCACCCAAAACCAGTCTGACCAGAGCAAGCGGGATAAAATACTTTCAAATACAGGCATGTGTTTGTAGCAGTGTGCCATCAAAGAGCCCTTCGCCCTGGAAGACAAGTAGGAAACAGTGGTTAAGCTATCATTCTGTGAAGGTCCCTATCTATAATGTAATAGGACTACTATTGTGCTGTCACCTGTAGAGATGACCTTCTCTCTAGGGATTTGTTTTGTTAATAGCTAAAGATGCCTGCCTCAATGGGCATTGGTGACTAATAGCTGCTTGCTTGAATGAGCATTGATGATGGCTTTTGATGGCTCCTTGTCACTGCTGCTGAGCACCTCCTAGTTGTTTCAAAGAGGGCGGAGGGAAACAGTTTTGTAGCTGAAAGACAGAAGTTGTGTTTTTATAGAGAAGAAGCAGAGAAGTGGGGCTGTAAGAGCATGTTATTTCCTTTGGGGGGAACTGAAGGTGTCTTAAAGGCACACTAACTGCCTGAAAGCTTGCCTGCTCCTCTGACTCAGTTTGTGCAGGAAAAGAAGAAGAAGAAGAAGAAGAGTGTGGATTTGATATCCCGCTTTATCACTACCCGAAGGAGTCTCAAAGCGGCTAACATTCTCCTTTCCCTTCCTCCCCCACAACAAACACTCTGTGAGGTGAGTGGGGCTGAGAGACTCCAAAGAAGTGTGACTGGCCCAAGGTCACCCAGCAGCTGCATGTGGAGGAGCGGGGAACCAAACCCGGTTCACCAGATTATGAGTCCACCGCTCTTAACCACTACACCACACTGGCTCTCGAAAAAAGAAGAGAATCTTATAAAATGCACCATATGTTTCCAGGCCTCTTTAAAAAATGTATTTATTAACTGACTTTCAAGAATCAATGTTTATAAAGAAAAAATAATTAAACTAGTGCATCCTTCCTTCCAATTCCTCCCCCTCTTCTATCATTGAGTATCTGGATTCCTCATTACCTTCATTAAGGTAAGTTTAAATTCCATACTTGTCTGGATGTTTGCCTAGTGTAACATCAGTTATGCTATGGTTACCTTCATAGAGCCACTCATAATTTTCTGTGTGTTACCTACCAGTGTGACCTTTGTCCTTTTGCTGTTTCAAATATACTGGATGAAGTAGCGCATTGTTCAACAAAACCATTGGGATCTGCGTTGTTGTTCTTTGCTTTTAGCCATGGGTAGGCAAATTAAGGCCCGGGGGCCAGATCCGGCCCAATCGCCTTCTAAATCTGGCCCGCGGACGGTCCTGGAATCAGCGTGTTTTTACATGAGTAGAATGCGTGCTTTTATTTAAAATGCATCTCTGGGTTATTTGTGGGGGCATAGGAGTTCGTTCATTATTATTTTTTTCAAAATATAGTCCGGCCCCCACAAGGTCTGAGGGACAGTGGACCGGCCCACTGCTGAAAAAGTTTGCTGACCCCTTCACCTGTTTCATTGTTGTTGTTTAGTCATTTAGTCGTGTCCGACTCTCCGTGACCCCATGGACCAGAGCACGCCAGGCACTCCTGTCCTCCACTGCCTCCCGCAGTTTGGTCAAACTCATGCTGGTAGCTTCGAGAACACTGTCCAGCCATCTCGTCCTGTCATCCCCTTCTCCTTGTGCCCTCCATCTTTCCCAACATCAGGGTCTTTTCCAGGGAGTCTTCTCTTCTCATGAGGTGGCCAAAGTATTGGAGCCTCAGCTTCAGGATCTGTCCTTCCAGTGAGCACTCAAGGCTGATTTCCTTAAGAATGGAGAGGTTTGTTCTTCTTGCAGTCCATGAGTGCCATTTGGCACACTTTTTGAAGCCATTGAAGTCATGTTAGAAGACAACTGATGGTTTTGCCACCACTACTTGGTGAGTACCTGGGGCACGGACTGCAACTGAGAGCTCCAACCACTTGCAGAAATGGCAAAAGCCATGTTCCCCACCCTACGCCAAAATTCTGATGGCCAAAGCACACTTTCTCCTCTGGCTAGATGTTCACTCTTACACCCAAGAAGGTTTATTTTTAGATTGTGGAAGAGTGACTCACCTTCAGAAGAGGTCCTCCCCTGTGTGTTTGAGTCACTTTTCTGGAAGGGCCTTTTCATTGCAAGAAAGGAGGTGTGGAACAGTGACTCATTCAGACACACCGGACAGAGAGATGCTCTTCCAAGGGTAATTCTGTGGCATCTCTACATTGGGAGTGACTGAATGGTCCAAGCAGACCCACTGCAGAACAATGAAGGCTGCCTTCGGTCAACTTCCAGCTGTCTGCCTTCTTCCTTACATCCACTTGCTGGCAGCTTCTTCCTCCATAGCCTCAGCATTGCCTTCAGCAAAGAGGAGGAGGCGGGCAAAGCTTGTATTAGTGGGCTCTGCCTGTCATTGGCTCTGGCTCCACCTACTGTTGGTCTCTGTGCTACCTGCCTAATGGGCACCAGCCACCACTGATGCAGAGACTTGCTCCCAGCAGAGCCTGGTTAGGAGAGATGCGTCTCATGCAGAGTAGCAGTGTGCACTGTGTTCTGTGGAGAAAGGTTCATTGGGCTCATGGGAGTCTTTCATTAATTACAGACCCCCCCCAAGTGTCCTAGGGACAGTCCCGGATTTACAGAGCCATCCCAATTTCTGATCTAATCCCATAAAGCAGAGACATCACCTTGCCAACAAAGGTCCGTATAGTTAAAGCTATGGTTTTCCCAGTAGTGATGTATGGAAGTGAGAGCTGGACCATAAAGAAGGCTGATCGCCAAAGAATTGAAGCTTTTGAATTATGGTGCTGGAGGAGACCCTTGAGAGTCCCATGGACTGCAAGAAGATCAAACCTCTCCATTCTGAAGGAAATCAGCCCTGAGGGCTCGCTGGAAGGACAGATCCTGAAGCTGAGGCTCCAATACTTTGGCCACCTCATGAGAAGAGAAGACTCCCTGGAAAAGACCCTGATGTTGGGAAAGATGGAGGGCACAAGGAGAAGGGGACGACAGAGGATGAGATGGTTGGATAGTGTTCTCGAAGCTACCAGCATGAGTTTGACTAAACTGCGGGAGGCAGTGGAAGGCAGAAGTCCTTGCGTGCTCTGGTCCAGGGGGTCACGAGGAGTCACACACGACTAAACGACTAAACAACAACAACAACAACAATCCCACAATGTCCCCCCCCCCCCTTTAGGATGTCCCTATTTTCATTGGAGAAATGTTGGGAGGGTATGTAATTATCATATATCTTGCAACACTTCAAATTCACTTTTAAATCCTCACGTGATCAGGAAGAGGGTGAGGTGGGACCATGCCTTGCCCCTCCCTGACACTAAACAAGCAGTCACATGTCCAGAAGCACACGGGTATCAGGTAGGGGTTTTTTTGTGTGTGTGTGTGTGTGTGTGTGTGTGTCTGTGTGAAACAGCACGTGAGTTCCTGCTTCGCTCTCATGCATTCACTGAATATTCGGAGAGGTTAAAACACAATTTCTACTTGCTTGATTTCCATAAACCTTCTTTTATAAACCTTCTTTGGCAGAAACAGATAAACTATTATTACCATGCTAGCTGAATGGCTTTTTCATATACCTTCTTTCACCTTCTCAATACAAAGAATAATTTGTTTGCTTTCTAAATGTGTGTTAGCGGGACAACTTGGGGTGGGGGGGGGTATGCGGCATTTCTCGAGCAGGCAATTCAGAATAATCAATGAAGCTCTTTCAGGCTCAAGGTACAATCTTAAGTGTAATGGTATTTTTCCACCCTAAACTGAGAAATGTGCTTCAGGCCTGCGCACTTAGCAGTCTGCGGCGGCTTCATAACATCTGCCTATGGGGGAAAGTTATTGCTCAACGCTCAGGAATGCATAGCCAATGTGACAGCAATAGGAAATAACCTCAGAGATTATAGTGGGGGCCACGAAGGGGCAGTGAATTCAAAACACAGGCTGAATGTAAACAACATCTTTTGGCTGCAGGACTTCTTCCTTGAGAGATTTCACAGCAGCAAAGGCCTGTAGTTATGAAAGAAACGCACCAGGAAGATGTCGATTAATCACTTTTTAAAAAAATAGATGGGATACAAATGTACTGCAACGGTAATTCAGTCATGCAAAATTTTAGAAAAAGTTAATTCTTTAAAATATAAAAACAGGATGGAAGGTATTTCTTCTTCTCTCACCCATGGAACAGAATGCCTCTCTTCTGAGATGGTGCCTACCATTAGGCAAATTGCAGCACCCAAATTTGGGTGTTAGGGAAGGGAAGGAAGTTGTTAGTTATTCATATTTTATTCTATTTTCCCCCCCTGCAAGGCAGGAGCTCAACAGTGGGATTTTCTGCCTCAGTTTGCAAAGTGACTTGACAGGCCTTGGGTACGATGTACCTTCATTTTAGGGAATGGGGCAGCATAAGCGGTCTCAATTGATGAATCGATTGATTAAAGCTCCTAAGGCTTCTTTAATCATAGGACAATCCTATTAAAATGTTTCACCTATTCCCCTCGGCTTCCCCTTCCATTTTCTGAACTGTGAGAGAGATGCATTTAGAACTAAGCTGCAAAATGTAGATGCTGATGACAGGAGTTTCATCTCTCCCATGTCATGCGTTTTGAAATATGTGAGGCAGCGGCAGGAACACACCAGCAAACTGAAGACCCGGAAGGACATATATTCAGTATCACTGCGAAGGAGCTGTACGCTCAGTAGAGTGATACGCACATAGGGCTGCTCTGCAGGAGGAATAAACCTGGTTGTCCCTGAATTCCCCCTTCCATGGAAGAAGCTTGCAGGCACATACGGCCCTTTCAAAACTGGTCTGTTTTAAAGAAAAGAAGCTGGTAGACTTGGAGGTTTTTAAGCAGAGGTGGGAGGGCCATCTGTCACGGATGCTTTAGTTGAGATTCCTGCATTGCAGGGGGGCTGGACTAGATGACGCTCCAGGTTCCTTCCAACTACCATATTTTTTGCTCTATAAGACTCACTTTTTCCCTCCTAAAAAGTAGGGGGAAATGTGTGTGCGTCTTATGGAGCAAATGCAGGCTGCGCAGCTATCCCGGAAGCCAGAACAGCAAGAGGGATCGCTGCTTTCACTGCGCAGCGATCCCTCTTGCTGTTCTGGCTTCTGAGATTCAGAATATTTTTTTTCTTGTTTTCCTCCTCCAAAAACTAGGTGCGTCTTATGGTCTGATGCATCTTATACAGCGAAAAATACGGTGTGCAATTCTGTGATTCACCCCAGAGCTATATACTTTCAGCATAACTTGTGAAAAACGCTATATGCATTGCAAAGGATCTTGAAGTGTGTTGTATATCCATGTGGGACCAGCAAAAATATTATGGTTGGGGTATTTCGGGTATGAGAACAGAATACTCCAGTTATTAGGTAAGGTAAAGGTAAAGGACCCCTGGATGGTTAAGTCCAGTCAAAGGCGACTATGGGGCTGCAGCGCTCATATCGCTTTCAGGCTGAGGGAGCTGGCGTTTGTCCACAGACAGCTTTCCGGGTCATGTGGCCAGCAGGACTAAACCACTTTTGGCGCAACGGAACACCGTGACGAAAACCAGAGCGCACGGAAATGCCATTTACCTTCCCGCTGCAGTGGTATCTATTTATCTACTTGCGCTGGTATGCTTTCAAACTGCTAAGTTAGCAGGAGCTTGGACAGAGCAACAGGAGCTCACCCCACCATGGGGATTCAAACCGCTGACCTTCTGATTGGCAAGCCCAAGAGCAGGGGTCAGCAAAGGTTTATCTTGCCTGGGCCGGATCGGTCCCACGGAGATCCCTCTGTGGGCCAGATTGCGTGCGCATGTGATTTCCGGTGTTTGCGTCTGTGCAGGCGTGATTTTTGGCATCTGCAAATGTGCAGATGCAATTTTCAGCGCCGTGGAAGCGAGTCCCCACACTGCGCCGGTTTAGCGCAGTGCACGAGCAGGCTGCTCAGTTCGGGGGCGGCTCGTGGGCCGGTCAAACGACCTCCGCGGGCTGCTTCCAGCCCATGGGCCTTAGGTTGCTGACCCCTGCCCAAGAGGCTCAGTGGTTTGGGCCAAAGCACCATCCCCGTCCCTCCAGTTATTAACCAACCGGTCAACTAGTGCTGCTCATCTTATAAGCATTGCACAATTAATGTGTATTCCTTCAGGCATCTGAATGAACTTTGCCCTTTCTTGTGTCATGCATATTCATATTTAGTTATGACTGACAGCATCCCATCAAAAGCCAATCCCAGAATGGACTGGCATGTTAGACTGCCACTTTCCCCCCCAACCCCAGACTCACCAGAACATATGAAAGCACCGGCCTTGCTAATTGATTTCCCCTCCTGCTCCATTTAAACCTATTCACAGGTTCATCACAGGTCATCAAGATTTGCAAATGAGTCAGAGCTGCTGGTCTAGACATTGTTGACAGTCAATCAGCTATAAAAGAGCAGTGGCCTTGGATAAATAGTGATTGTGATGGAATATTGAGTACAAGGGAAGAAAGAATCAACATGAACATGCCAAACTAAGGTGCTACTGTTTCAGTTCTCTACTCTTTTATTAAAACCTGTTGCAAATTTCAGATTCACCCCAGCACGTTTGATTGGTTTAGCTTTCATTTGGGACCATACCTATGCTGATTAAAAATGGCTTGATTGAGAGAGCTTTTAATAAATGTGTTTAATTTCCTTGGGTGATTTTTTTAATTTAAAAAATAGTTTTACTATTGCATGTGTTTGTTGTTCTTCTGCAGGGAAAAAGTATATTCAAGGTGACTCCCAGTAATAAAAGCATACAAACAAAGAAAAACTGAAATACACACAATATTTTAAACATCGCACCACAGTCAGTTAATTCATTAATTACAACCATTTCACTTCCCTGGGAGCACATACTAGTGGCAGGCTGCCGCAACAGAAAAGGATCTCCAAGTGGCCTCCACTTCAGCAAAAATGGAACAGATTCCACAGAAAGAACCTTTGGGGATCTTAATACTGTATCTGGTCAGATTCATGAAGATGTATGCAGTCCTTGGCCAGCACCTTGAACTGGGCCTGGAAATGGATTGGAAGTGAGTGAAGCCGTTTCAAGAGTGGTAAGAGGTATTCAGTTTGCCCAGCCAGTAATTAGCTGCTGCATTCTATACAAAGTGGAGTTTCTGAACCATCTCCATGTACAAAACACCACAATAATGCACATCAGCCAACTTCACATGCCTACCATTTGAGAAAATGGCAGCTAATACAGCATTAATCATAGAACTGTAGAGTTGGAAATACAGTGGTACCTCGGGTTAAGTACTTAATTCGTTCCAGAGGTCCGTTCTTAACCTGAAACTGTTCTTAACCTGAAGCACCCCTTTAGCTAATGGGGCCTCCTGCTGCTGCCGTGCCGCCAGAGCCTGATTTCTGTTCTTATCCTGAAGCAAAGTTCTTAACCTGAAGCACTATTTCTGGGTTAGCGGAGCCTGTAACCTGAAGCGTATGTAACCTGAAGTGTATGTAACCTGAGGTATCACTGTACTACAAGGGTCATCTAGTCCAGGCATGTCCAACAGGTAGATCGTGATCTACTGGTAGATCACTGGACGTCTGCAGTAGATCACTGGTAGATCATTGGCTCCCCCCAAAGAAGCTGAACAACTGTAGCTCCCTGACCCCCCCCCCAAGAATGGGCCTTCCTTCTTCCTAAAAAAAGCTTAACAACTTTGACCCGAACCCCCAAAAAGGGGGTAGATCACTGTCAGTTTTTAACTCTGTGAGTAGATCGCAGTCTCTTGGGAGTTGGCCACCCCTGATTCTAGTCCAATCTTTTGTCCAACATGGGACTCAAACCCACAACCTTGATATTAAGAGTCTCCAGCCCTACTGACTGAGCTATAATGCCACTGAATGAATATGTCTTGTTTACACGAGCAAGTTCTGAAGCTATCTGATCCAGAAATTCATAGAAAAATATTGGTACAATTATTATTATTATTATTATTATTATTATTATTATTATTATTATTATTTGCAGGGCTGCATTGTGGATCCTAGACTGGATAGAGGGAAAAGCAGACCATCAGAATATATTTGACACAATATCATTCTAGGATTCTGTGAATTCAAAATGGTGACATCAAAGCGTAATGCATAGGAAAGGTGCATGAAAGATCTGCATGTTTCCACAAGCGCAGTAACAGCGCAAAGAGGCAATCCATTAAATGTAAGCACAGTGGTGGCATGACCTGTTTCAAAGCAAATTCATCCTCATGGAGATTGAATTTCATATTCAGGGACTGAATGTCCAAAACCAAATGGCCTTATATACATTCATACGGAAGGAAACATTTTCATCGGATTTTTTTTTAAAAGCTCTGTAAGGTGTGTACATGGGACACGGGTGGCGCTGTGGGTAAAACCTCAGTGCCTAGGACTTGCCGATTGCATGGTCGGCGGTTCGAATCCCCGCGGCGGGGTGAGCTCCCGTTGTTCGGTCCCAGCGCCTGCCAACCTAGCAGTTCGAAAGCACTCTTAAGTGCCAGTGTGCCAGTGTGGTGTAGTGGTTAAGAGCGGTAGTCTCCTAATCTGGGGAACCGGGTTCACGTCTCCGCTCCTCCACATGCAGCTGCTGGGTGACCTTGGGCCAGTCACACTTCTCTGAAGTCTCTCAGCCCCACTCACCTCACAGAGTGTTTGTTGTGGGGGAGGAAGGGAAAGGAGAATGTTAGCCGCTTTGAGACTCCTTAAAGGGAGTGAAAGGCGGGATATCAAATCCAAAAAAAAAAAAAAAAAGTAGATAAATAGGGACCGCTAACCAGCGGGAAGGTAAACGGCGTTTCCGTGTGCGGCTCTGGCTCGCCAGAGCAGCGATGTCACACTGGCCACGTGACCCGGAAGTGTCTGCGGACAGCGCTGGCTCCCGGCCTATAGAGTGAGATGAGCGCACAACCCTAGAGTCTGGCAAGACTGGCCCGTACGGGCAGGGGTACCTTTACTTTAAGGTGTGTACCCCTTTCTGTTTCCTTTGCGACTGAGTCTCAGCAAAAATGTTGGGAGGGGGAAAAAAAAAACAGTTTCTGGAAATGGATCCTCAACGTGCAGGAGAATTTTCTAGCTGCTTGCTGAGAAGTGACCTGGCTACCGTATTGTAAATAGAATAGAATAGAATAGAATAGAATAGAATAGATTCTTTATTGTCATTACACAAGTGCAACATTGCACAAGTGCAACGAAATTGGATGCCATCCCTTAAAAACAACAAAAGCAAAACAACAACAACAACCAAACAAACCACATTCCAGCCACACCCACACCAACACCCATCAAACTCCCAGGTCACACTATCGAGTTACAGCATTCAAAAAGGCCACAGCTCTTGGATAGAAACTGTTTTTCAGTCTATTTGTCCTTGACTTGATGTTTCTATATCTCCTGCCAGAAGGCAGTAGTGCAAACAGACTGTGTCCCGGGTGGGATGAATCCTGCAGGATGTTGTTTGCTTTCCTAAGACAACGGGAACCGTACAGTTCTTCCAAAGATGGGAGAGGATGACCAATAATCCTTTGGGCTGTGGTTATGACCTTCTGGAGCACCTTCCTCTCCCTAGCTGTACAACTGGAGAACCAAGCACAAATACAGTATGTAAGAATGCTCTCTATGGAGCCTCGGTAGAAGGACACCAGCAGTCTCTCACTCAGATTGTTCTTCTTCAAAAGTCTGAGGAAATAAATTCTCTGCTGGGCCTTCTTCACCAGAGCAGTAGTATTTGCGCTCCAAGTCATGCCCTGATCGATAGTTACTCCCAAAAACCTGAATTCCGCCACCCTCTCCACCCGTTCCCCGTTGAAATACAAGGGCTGAATGTCCGCCTTTTTTTTCCTGTAATCCACCACCAATTCCTTGGTAAACCACTCAAAGCGGACAAGAAAAGCAGTATAATGGAACAAGAACATCATCAGCAATAATAATGTAATGAATAAATAATAATAATTGGGATTTAGGTGGAGCTGTGTGCATCCTGCATTTGTGCGGTAAAGGGACCCCTGACTGTTAGGTCCAGTCGCAGATGACTCTGGGGTTGCAGCGCTCATCTCGCTTTACTGGCCGAGGGAGTCGGCGTACAGCTTCCAGGTCATGTGGCCAGCAGGACTAAGCCGCTTCTGGCAAACCAGAGCAGCGCACGGAAACGCCGTTTCCCTTCCCGCCGGAGTGGTACTTATTTATCTACTTGCACTTGGAAGTGCTTTTGAACCGCTAGATTGGCAGGAGCAGGGACCGAGCGATGGGAGCTCACCCCGTCACAAGGATTTGAACCGCCGACCTTCTGATCGGCAAGTCCTAGGCTTTGTGGTTTAGACCACAGCGCCACCCGCATCCCCATTTGTACTGTACACACATGGAATTTGGTAGTGGCTCAGCATAGAGTCCCTTCAAATTTCAGTCTGATGCAGTCACATGGGAGAACTGAATTAGGACATACATGGCTGGAACTGGAGCAGAGGACCCAATTCCGAAGCACCCAGAGGCATATCTAGGCTTCCTTGTGTTCCTGGCAAGGAGTTGTATTGGCGTCCCCTCCCCCAATCCCTTGCGCCGTTGGAAAGACCATGGACCAGAAACTCAATAAGTTTGCTTTTCATCACCTTTGGGGCGATGGGGTCAAAAGACCTGGGCCAGCAACAAGATTCTTCTGCCAATGATTCCTCCGCCAAGGTGACCAGAGGAGCCTGCAAACCCAGAGCAGCAGAAGTGCAGCCTGGAGAGCACATAGCAACTCTGAGCCAGAGTGGAGAGGCAAGATTTTTGCACACACCCCAGGCCTGCAGCTTTGGTAGGGGCTAGCCAGTGTGGTGTAGTGGTTAAGAGTGGTAGTCTCGTAATCTGGGGAACCGGGTTCGCGTCTCCGCTCCTCCACATGCAGCTGCTGGGTGACCTTGGGCCAGTCACACTTCTCTGAAGTCTCTCAGCCCCACTCACCTCACAGAGTGTTTGTTGTGGGGGAGGAAGGGAAAGGAGAATGTTAGCCGCTTTGAGACTCCTTAAAGGGAGTGAAAGGCGGGATATCAAATCCAAACTCTTCTTCTTCTTCTAGCCTGGCTAGCCTGGGACGTGGGTGGCGCTGTGGGTTAAAGCACAGAGCCTAGGACTTGCTGATCAGAAGGTCGGCTGTTCGAATCCCCGCGACGGGGTGAGCTCCTATTGCTCGGTCCCTGCTCCTGCCAACCTAGCAGTTCGAAAACATGTCAAAGTGCAAGTAGACAGTGTTTCCGTGCACTGCTCTGGTTCGCCAGAAGCGGCTTAGTCATGCTGGCCACATGACCTGGAAGCTGTACGCCGGCTCCCTCGGCCAATAAAGCGAGATGAGCGCCACAACCCCAGAGTCGGCCATGGCTGGACCTAATGGTCAGGTCCATTTCCCTTTACCTTTACTAGCCTGGCTAACCCCTAGATATGCCCCGGAAGCACCCACATCAGATTTGTATGCACTTGGGCAAACAGCTTCCTTGGATTTCACGTGTGATCTATTGTAACCTTATCCTACCACCACTTGGATCGCCGAAGTTAGTGTGAACAAGGACAAGGCTTTCTCTGTGGTGGCCCCACAACTCTGACATTCTTTGCCAATGGTTCTGCAGGAAGCTGCCATGCTTCAGTTCTTCCAGAATGCCTTGAAAGCTTGTTGGTTTTAGATGGTTTATGCATGAACAACGTTTTCTGACTGGGATGTTAATTTTTGCTTTTAACAGTTTGTATGGCGATAATTGTTTTTTATTGCTGTTAGTGGACAGATTGTGTTTTAAAGGTAAAGGTACCCCTGCCCGTACGGGCCAGTCTTGACAGACTCTAGGGTTGTGCGCCCATCTCACTCAAGAGGCCGGGGGCCAGCGCTGTCCGGAGACACTTCCAGGTCACGTGGCCAGCGTGACATCGCTGCTCTGGCGAGCCAGAGCCGCACACGGAAACGCTGTTTACCTTCCCGCTAGTAAGCGGTCCCTATTTATCTACTTGCACTCGGAGGTGCTTTCGAACTGCTAGGTTGGCAGGCGCTGGGACCGAGCAATGGGAGCGCACCCCGCTGCGGGGATTCGAACCGCCGACCTTTCGATCGGCAAGCCCTAGGCGCTGAGGCTTTTACCCACAGCACCACCCGCGTCCCTAGATTGTGTTTTAGTGCTGATTAATTCTAGTGGTTTTATTGTTGATATTCTGCCTTTACTGTGTAAGCTGCCTTGAAAGAGTTGGGCTCAGAAAGATGGCCTATAATCAAATAAATAAATAAATAAATAAATAAATAAATAAATAAATAAATAAATAAATAAATAAATAAATTGAAAATGCTACTCTCTCATTTTCTCCTTTCATGGAGGAGGAGTGCAAGTACATAATAAAATAAAATGGTTAAACTGGTCTCTAGCTTCATCTGGGTAGGAAATGCTGAATGAAACAAATATTCTGTCTTGACCTAAGGGCAGAATCTTTTCCAAGTGTCCCCTTGAAGGAAACAACAAAGACGGCAACATCCCTCTTCTTGGAAAGCGGAATAGGCGCCTGACGAGAACGATTCTATTTCTCAGTGGGATATGACAGGGCGCTTGCCATTTGCTTCTTGAACATAGACGCAAGCCTTTTTCAGTCCACACCATCATCCCATGTGCTGATGGCCCACCCATTGAATTCTGCCATAATTCACGTGCAATCCATAAAGACCAGCTGCCCAGACATTTGACTTGGAAGCTGAAGTTTTGAATGGCTTGTGTTGTGTGTGAGCATGAGAACGAGAAAGCTTGCCAACATTCTATTCAGCCCTAGTCATTTTCATTCACGAGAGGCAAAGGCTGTGCCCGGGAGATCCAGCTCTGGGTCAACCCAGGAGAGGTCCAGTGCAAAAGGCTATGCAACTCTGCTAATACCCTTGTGTATTGTTTTGGACGGAATGTGGATGTCTTTTTTTCTTTTCTTTTTGTATAAAATAAGGATGGGGGGGCCTGTGGCCCTACAACTCAAATCATCATCGACCATTGGACATGCTGGCTAGGGTTGATTGAAAGCTAGAGTCCGGTAACATCTGAGAGGCCACAAATTCCTTGTCCCTGTTATCAAGCTAGCAGTACTTGTTCATTCCAGAGACAGTTTTCTTCTTTTTTTAAAAGATATTTATTAAAATTTTCAAAGTATTACAAAATGAAAAAATAAAAAACAAAAATACAAAACAAAAATAGTTAAAAAACAATTCCATCTTTCCATCACTTATCTTTCATTTGCTTGTTTCCCGGACCTCCTCACACCTCCCTTTTTTGTATTCCAATTCAATTTATTAGTTCAGCAAATCCTTTCCCTCTTTGTTTATCCTAGTCTTTAATCTTAAAATATTGTAACATTAAATTTTTACCTGTTAATAATCCATTTTTTCATATTCCTTATAGCGTTATAGCTAAAAACCACTTAACTTTTTATCCAACATCATTCTAACATTCATTAATTTTACAATATTTCTGTAGATAGTCTTTAAATTTCTTCCAATCTTCTTCCACCGACTCTTCTCCCTGGTCTCCGATTCTGCCGGTCATTTCTGCCAGTTCCATATAGTCCATCACCTTCATCTGCCATTCTTCCAGGGTGGGTAGATCTTGTGTCTTCCAATACTTTGCAATAAGTATTCTTGCTGCTGTCGTGGCATACATTAAAAAAGTTCTATCCTTCTTTGGCACCAATTGGCCTACGATGCCCAGGAGAAAGGCCTCTGGTTTCTTCAAGAAGGTATATTTAAATACCTTTTTCATTTCATTATATATCATCTCCCAGAAAGCCTTAATCCTTGGGCACGTCCACCAAAGGTGAAAGAATGTACCTTCAGTTTCTTTACATTTCCAACATTTATTATCGGGCAAATGATATATTTTTGCAAGCTTCATAATATTCTCTCTTAAGGCATTACATGCCGTAAACTTCATACCTGTGGTCCATAACTGTTCCCAGTCAACCATCATAATGTTATGTCCAACATCTTGTGCCCATTTAATCATAACAGATTTCACCGTTTCATCCTGATTATTCCATTTCAACAGCAAGTTATACATCCTTGATAAAGTTTTAGTTTTGGGATCTAACAGTTCTGTTTCCAATTTTGATTTTTCCACCTGGAATCCAATTTTTTTGCATTCCAGAGACAGTTTTCAATATGCTCCTGGATTCCTTTATACAGAAACAAGACAGTATATTAAGGCTGCAATCCCATGCTCCCTTGGAAATAAGTCCACTGGAAGTGCATCTTACATCCAAGTAAACCTGCTTAGGGATCGCAGTGCACATGTACAAGGGAAGGCAACAAGCTTTGCAGTTGAAGGGAGAGCAGATAGGTTGATCAAATGGTAAATGCTTATGTTTTGCCTCGAATGTAGCTCATCTCTTACAGCCATGTGATCTAATGCAATAATAACACTATTTCCCTTCTGGGTCTTTGATTCCATACTGCAGCTCTCAGTTTTTGTGCTTCATTAGGCTTTGTCTAGATTCCTCACTCTCCTTTCCTGCTAGTCCAATGCAGATGCAGGAGCGATGCTGGCAAGCTACTTTATATCTTTCCCTCTTTTTTTTTGAAAAGAAAAACAAAACAGCACAACTTGGACACTGACCTTTAGCTCACACATGCAGATCCTCAGTGGATATCTTGATTGCTGTACATTTAATGATTGGCAGCCGAAGACGCAAGCGTTATGTTTCGGAAAGATGTGAGATGCTATAAAGATTATATCTTTGGGGTTAGACCCACAACGATCTGTTCACACATGCAAGTGTAGCACACGTATGTGTGAAGCAGCCCTCCTTCACTGTTCAGTCTCAAACAGCTTTCATGATGTTTTCTGTTCTTCCCCATGTGCAAAACAAGAGAATTGAAAAGCACTAATATCTCGCTGGACGCGGGTGGCGCTGTGGGTAAAAGCCTCAGCGCCTAAGGATTGCCGATCGAAAGGTCGGCGGTTCGAATCCCCGCGGTGGGGTGCGCTCCCGTTGTTCAGTCCCAGCGCCTGCCAACCTAGCAGTTCGAAAGCACCCCCGGGTGCAAGTAGATAAATAGGTACAGCTCTGGCGGGAAGGTAAATGGTGTTTCCATGCGCTGCTCTGGTTCGCCAGAAGTGGCTTAGTCATGCTGGCCACATGACCTGGAAGCTGTACGCCGGCTCCCTTGGCCAATAAAGCGCTACAACCCCAGAGTCGGCCACGACTGGACCTAATGGTCAGGGGTCCCTTTACCTTTACCTTTATGCCTGTTACAGATTCTCTGGAGACAGGGTAGTGTAGTGGTTAGAGCACCGGACTAGGGAGAAGTAGCAATGGCCAGCAACTTACATGGCGTTAAAGGAACAATTCATGAAGGCTAAGGCTATCAGCGAGACGCGGGTGGCGCTGTGGGTAAAAGCCTCAGCGCTTAGGGCTTGCCGATCGAAAGGTCGCGGTTCGAATCCCCGTGCGGGGTGCGCTCCCGTTGTTCGGTCCAGCGCCTGCCAACCTAGCAGTTCGAAAGCACCCCCAGGTGCAAGTAGATAAATAGGGACCGCTTTATAGCGGGAAGGTAAACGGCGTTTCCGTGTGCTGTGCTGGCTCGCCAGATGCAGCTTTTCACGCTGGCCACGTGACCCAGAAGTGTCTCCGGACAGCGCTGGCCCCCGGCCTCTTGAGTGAGATGGGCGCACAACCCTAGAGTCTGTCAAGACTGGCCCGAACGGGCAGGGGTACCTTTACCTTTACCTAATATCTCGCTAGCAACACCACAAAAGCAAGAACTGTTGTGACAAACAAAATAGGGATGAGTAGCCAGGTTCTGTTTTTCAGATTCCTGCTGTTTGAACATTGCTCATTGTCCTGAATGTATTGGAGATTTGTAAATCAGATCCTGCGGGTGTGTGTGTGTGTGTGTGTGTGTGTGTGTGTGGAGTCCTCCTTCTTCCCATGGGGGTGGGCAGGGGATGAGGACCCGCATTTCAAAGCAGCCGTCTCTGGGGAGTGGCGCAGAGATCTGTAGGGCTGGCAGCTGCGATTCTTGGGAACAGCCAGGAGCAGTTCTGCTGACAGGACTATTTTGAGTTGATTGCAGATCTCATGCTCTGATGTGCTGAAACCTCGGCATTTCCTTGCCTCGTCCTCCCAAGTCATGACCATGTGCTCTTCTTCCCAGCTCTGAACATCACTTGACATGAAACGGTGTACATCTGGCAGCTGCTGCCATGGAATAGATTTGCCGTCCTCCCACCTGCAAGCCCTTTCCATGGAAAATTGCCACACTCCCAGCCAAGGTGAAGGCAGTTCAAAGTCTAGCCCTGAGACATCTCTCTTCCTTTGAAGCTGCATTTTAAGTGGGGGCAGGTACGTATGTCTCAGGTGACTTCACTACTGTTATTGCAAGAAATCCAGGCTCTCTACGCACTCCTGTTTACTCTGCATCCAGTGTGTTCTCACCACGGTTTGGGGAAGTGGTTGTACCTATGGCATTAGCCACAAACCTGTATCCATCATCTTGCTTCTTAGGAAATACTGTTTTTAGACACATCCCACTCTCCGCCCCCGGCAAACCAGCTTCCATTCAAATTGAGAAAAAGAACAACCCAGCTGTTTTTAAAGCCAGTAATACATACACAGCCCTAGCGTTTCTGGAGATCAACAATGCAGTCGGCGTTCAGTTTGAAAAGAGGGAAAACAAAGAAAACCCAAACAACCTCAAATTCCTGACGTGCATTTAAAAAAAAAAAAAAAGTCTGGCTCTCTTTGGTTGAATGATCTGCATCCCCCTCCTCACATCTCCTCAAGTTCAGTCTCATAAGTATCATGGAGTTAAAAAGAAGATACCGTATTTTTCGCCCTATAGGATGCACTTCCCCCCTCCAAAAATGAAGGGGAAATCTGGGTGCGTCCTATGGGGCGAATGCAGGCTTTCACTGAAGCTTGGAGAGTGAGAGGGGTCGGTGCACACCCCTCTCGCTCTCCAGGCTTCAGGAAGACACCCGCAGCTTAGGCAGCCCTGCGGGAGTTCCCACAGGGCTGTCTAGGCTGCGGATAGCAGCCTGCTTCCCGGAGCGCTGGGTGCGCTGAAAGCAGAGCGCCCGGCGCTTCAGGAAGACATCTGCAGCCTAGGCAGCCCTGTGGGAGTTCCCCGCAGGGCTCCCCATGCTGCGGATAGCAGCCTGCCGCCTGGCGCAAGGGGTGCCCTGAAGCAGAGCGCCCCTCGCGCCGGGCAGACATCCGCAGCGTGGGGGCTCCCCACGCTGCGGATAGCAGCCTGCCGACCGGCGGGCGGGGCGCGCTGAAGCACGCCAGGCAGACATCGGCCAGCCCCACAAGCTCGGGGGACAGCAGGGAGGCGCAGCGCCGCCATCCCGCTGTTCCTCGACCTGGTTCGGTTTCCCCGACCTGGTTTTGGGGGGGAAATAAAGGAAATTTCCCCCCCTTTGTTTCCCCCCCAAAAAACTACGTGCGTCCTATGGGATGGAGCGTCCTATGGGACGAAAAATATGGCCAAAAAAAAAAACCCAGGACAGGCAGGTTTGTAAAATTATAGGGTTTAGATGCATCAAAACCAAGGCGAGGGAGGGAGAGAAAGAGAGTGAAGGTGAATTGCTGCACAAGCCTCATCCGGAACAGGCCTCTTGGATAAGGATCCATTCTCCTGACAAAACGAGTTGCATAACAATGACGTTGAACTGGAAGCCTATACAAACAAGTCCTTTGGTGAACCCACCTCGAAGGGGGGGGGAGAGAAAGGGGGACGCACAACAGCTGCTTCATCTTGCCCTCCCCCACACCACCCACACATTCTCTCATGCGCTACCAAAATCCTTACTCTGACACAGATTCCAAACAAAAGGTGGAGTCCAAGATGCTTAACGACATCTCCGAATATAGATGCACTTTTTGGGATCTGCAAGCTCTGGGGAGGAGGGGGAGGGAGGGAGGGGGGGAGGGAGGGGCCACTGCTATTCTTTCTCTCCCCATTGCATTTTCTCCAGAGCCAACTAGAGAAGGATGCCGGCCTCAAGCGACCCTTTGAATTTCAAAAGAGTAGCAGGAATAACGAATTTTGCACGGAGCAAATCCAAAGTGTTGCAAGGAAGGAGGATCAAACCAAGAGATTAACCGGAATGACAGTCATTCTCACGCCAGCTGGAAACGGAGACACATGCACACTTTTTCTGCTGTTCTAAATGTGGCCTTTGCCACAGGAATCAGTTGAGCTACACACGAACCCATGGGTCAAGTTGGTTGTGATGCCCCCAAAACAAAGAACTCCAGTGTTGAAGAGGAATTAAATTGCACTCCGGAGCAAATTTCACCCTGCACTAACAGGCTTCCTTGGGACTACAGCCTCAAACACACAGGTCCCCATGGGAGTACTGCCCAGAACATTGCAGCAATGCTGCAGAGACTGAATGCTGGGTAGATGTTCTGGGTCATACCTGAAAACTACTTTGCCATGGTGGCCGAGAAATTCAATTGCAAACTCAGGAGCCTCCACTTCCAATTTCTCCCTCAGCCAAGAATTTGCTGGGTAACTTCAGGCAACCTACCAGCTATGAGACCCAACTTTCCACCTGCAACATCGGGATGATAACACTGGTCTGCTGTAAAGGGTTGTGGTAAGGATTACTGAGTGAAATGATGTACCTGAAACATATACCCCAAAAGCACTATGTCGTTCCAAGCACCCGCCCAGATTGTCCCTGCCCCAGCAAAGTGCTGTGATCCCTAGTAAAAGATTTGCTGCATTCTTGAAAGTTGCATCCCTCCCTTGCGTCTATCACAGGGTTAAGACCTGGAGCTCATTTCGCTGTGTTGTGATATTACGGAGACCGATAGTCAGCTCTGTTCAGAAAAGATTAGGCAAATTTGTGGAAGACGGGAACACCAGTGGCCGTTTGCCAAAGTTTTATCAGGGGATGGAGCCCGATGGAGGCTGGCCATGCCAGAAATAGATGGAACAAGGAAGCCATCAAGCCACCATGTCTCGGCTTCCTGTTCACTTCCTTTTTGAGCATCTGGTACCGGCCTCTGATGAAGGAAGGACACTTTCAAGTTTGACTTATTCCGGAAGTCTGACTTGTTTTGAAATTCCGATGTTCGAGGTTAATGCCCCAACGGCTGGATAACCTTTTCTGCCTCGTGGGCCTTGAAAACAGAGAGCTTAAAGGCCACCCTGCCAAGAGACAGGAGTTGCACAACCCTAGACCTCTCCGGCAAATGATTAAACTGCCTCTCTAGTCTGTGCTAAAGCAATAGTGACGGGCAGGATTGCCAGGATGCAGCCTGGAAGTGGTCCCTCCAAGTTCCAACAGGAAACTGAGGAGCCCCATGCTGCCCCCTCCAATACTCTCCTCTTCTGTCTGGCATATCATGGATCCTAGCTACAAAAAGCAGGGGAGAAGCACAAGGACTGCGGGAAGTAATAAGCAGAGACACCATCACCGTGTTTCTGCCTTACCTCTTGTTATGTACTGAAGTTCTCACCCTGGGCCAGCAGGGGGATACTGTAGATAGTTCAGGTCCACATATGCAAATAAGGGATCGAAAGTGACGTTCAGTGATTGGATAGTTACAGAAAGTTGTTACAGTTACGTTGTAGGTAAAGGTAAAGGTACCCCTGCCCGTACGGGCCAGTCTTGCCAGACTCTAGGGTTGTGCGCTCATCTCACTCTATAGGCCGGGAGCCAGTGCTGTCCGCAGACACTTCCAGGTCACGTGGCCAGCGTGACATCGCTGCTCTGGCAAGCCAGCGCAGCACACGGAACACCGTTTACCTTCCCGCTAGTAAGCGGTCCCTATTTATCTACTTGCACCCGAAGGTGCTTTTGAACTGCTAGGTTGGCAGGCGCTGGGACCGAACGACAGGAGCGCACCCCGCCGCAGGGATTCGAACCGCCGACCTTTTGATCGGCAAGTTCTAGGTGCTGAGGCTTTAACCTACAGCGCCACCTGCGTCCCACACAGTTACGTTGTACTGGAGCTCTATATATGCAGGCTGGCTGAGCCTTTCAGTTCAGTTCTGTTCTGGCCTGTGAATAAACAAGAGGTGTTTGAAGAATCGCTGTGTCGTCTGATATGTTCACCCACAACTTAACACCTCTAGTTTAAAAGCAGGGATGAGTAACCTGTGGCCCTCCAGTTCCAATCAGCCCAAGTCATCATGGCCAATGGCCAGGGATGATGGGAATTGTAGTCCACTGATGCCCAGAGGGCATCTATGAAAGTGACAGAGCAGATCCATGGATTGCAGCCCATACTCCTATTGGTAGAGTATGAGGGTGTGTCTCAGAAATTGCCACCTCTTAGCACAGACAGGTAGTACCCTTAAAATCTCCTGGAGCAGGAGGAGATCAAAAAAGTGTACCCACCTGTTCGTTTTCAGCCATTCACTCCTTTTCCTCATGGTGGAACAGTGCAACTTGCCCCCCATGGCTTGTAGTCTCTTCCCCTTCGCTTGCCTCCCCCAGGCATGTGTCCAAAGGCACTCTCTGGGGAAAGGGGGTGAAATATACTCGGAGTCGAGAGTGGATTTCATGCTCTTTATTCAGCTCATAGTGGTGAGGAGGAATGGAAGTTCCCCTGAAATGTCTGCTTTATATACATTATTTACACAATGGGCCCCACGTGATTGGCTAATTCTGGGATTCTCCTGTAGGCCAATCAGGTTGCAGATTCACTCCCACCTGAAGTTGGATTGGGTGGCTCCTGTGGACCAATCAGACTGCTGCATTCTGAATCCTATTGTTCTAGGACTAATCAGACTGCTGCATTCTGGATCCTATTGTTCTAGGACCAATCAGACTGCTGCATTCTGGATCTTATTGTTCTTGGACCAATCAGACTGCTGCATTCTGAATCCTATTGTTCTAGGACCAATCAGATGGCTGCATTTTGGATCCTATTCAACTCAGTACATAACAGGGGGTCTTCATACCTCGTGGCATTGCTGGGTTCCTCAACCCTACACCCCAGGGGATCACAAGGTAAGTGGAGTTAAATAGATGTTGTGTTGCCCAACTTTACCACTGGGACTACACCTATTCAATGAACAGCCCAGTGAATCATGAGCTGCCATCTCCTATTGCAGAGACAGGGAACCAGTGGCTCTCCCAATACTGTTGGACTCCAGTTCCCATCAGTCCCTGCCAACATGGCCCAAGGTCAGGGATGATGGGACTTGTAGTCCAACAATACTCTGAGAGCCGCAGATTCCCCATCCCTGACTGACCAAGTGAGCAGAGTCGTCAGAGTTTTATGAGGAGAAAGTTCTAACTAGAGTTACAACCAGACTTTTTTTCAGCTGGGACTCACCGGAACTCAGTTCTGGCACCTCTCAGGTGGGCACCATTGCCACTCTAAGAGCACGAGGGAGGTGTTCATGGCTAGTTCTGGCACCTCTTTTTCTAGAAAACAGCACTGGCTATAACTCTGCTACAACTCTGCTAGCTTCCAGTCTCTGCCCACCCAACTCCCCAAGATCTAAATCTTTACAGCACTTTGCTGGTGCAGTTGATGCAAAGGCACAGGAATCTGCTTTGGGGTACTGAGTGGGATAAAACTAGTGTCAATCGACCAGTCTTATCATTCGGTGTTTTTGCTCCCGAGGTGGTGGTGGTGGGGAAGTCCAGGTGAAACAAAGATCCAGTGTCATGCTCGAAAAGATCTAAGATTTCTACAGTTTAACCTGCTGCATCCCAGCTCTCTCTGAGACAGAGCTGGGGAGACACCAGTGTTATTGTTTGAAGGGTGTGGGCATAGCAATTGTCCGTATTGTAGTTTCAGCCCAAAGCTGTACAGCTTTGAAAATTGGGAGGAAAGGGAGTTCATACCATTTCAGCCCCCTGGCCCCAAAGCAAAAGTACTGATCAGACCAGAATATTTCTGAGCAGTTGGTATCCCTTATTGGAGCCTGGAAAATCGTTCTTCTCCATTTAAAATCCCCGAATAACTGAGAGATGCATCTGCTACGGCTTCTCCTGTCAATCTTTTCCTGGCCCTTTCTGTCTCCCCAGCACCACCCCTGTGTTGTACACCTGGGGACCTGCTTGCAGCAGAGAGAGGAGGAGGAAAGGACCTGGGAAAAAGCAAAACAGATGGGGGAAGCTTCCACCGTTGCAGCATCTGCTGTTTAATTGGTGGTTATAAAGAGACAAAGCAAATCACAAGGTCACGACCTGAAAAATCCTATTGGCCGAAGCATCATGGGACAATATCCTGGAAGGACTGTGCGAGTTTTAAGCAAACTCTTGATGCCAACCTGGACAAAAAAAATGTTGGAGATCAGCGATCAGGATTCTTTAAAGCGATCAGGCGCTATTGGAATCCAGCAGCCATCAGGTAGTATGGCACAATGGTCAAGGATGGTGGGATTTGTGGTCCAAATTCTAGAGATCGCCATACTGGCTTTAATGAGATGGGTGAGCAGATTTCAGCTATCACACTGGGGGAGAGAAATTGTAACCTTTCCCTCCCTCACAATTTTTCCTGATGAATATTTCCCTCTCTGTCCCCTTGCTGCTGTTTTCCCTGTTAGGGAAAAGTTGTGTTTTCACCCTGTGTGCATGTCGGCTTTCTCTAAATGCATACGAAGAACACACAACAGCTTCAAGAAAAGTGATTTTCATTAGGAGATGGTGCTGGGGGGGGGAAATGTCAGCCTCTCCCCTAGCACTATGGTCCCAACCTGAATCTTTCCCTGTGACAGCTAACATTTAAAGCTGTACATTAAAATATTTAATGCGAGTTTTGTTTTGTTGACTGAGGCCCTAAAAGGAGATCTCTGTGACTGTATCTTTCAACTCTTTGGATTCACAAACCATACATTTAAAGTACTCTTATACCACTTTAACAATTGTTGTTGTTGTTGTTTAGTCGTTTAGTCGTGTCCGACTCTTCGTGACCCCATGGACCAGAGCACGCCAGGCACTCCTGTCTTCAACTGCCTCCCGCAGTTTGGTCAAACTCATGCTGGTAGCTTCGAGAACACTATCCAACCATCTCGGCCTCTGTCGTCCCCTTCTCCTTGTGCCCTCCATCTTTCCCAACATCAGGGTCTTTTCCAGGGAATCTTCTCTTCTCATGAGGTGGCCAAGTATTGGAGCCTCAGCTTCAGGATCTGTCCTTCGAGTGAGCACTCAGGGCTGATTTCCTTAAGAATGGATACGTTTGATCTTCTTGCAGTCCATGGGACTCTCCAGAGTCTCCTCCAGCACCATAATTCAAAAGCATCAATTCTTCGGTGATCAGCTTTCTTTATGGTCCAGCTCTCACTTCCATACATCACTACTGGGAAAACCATAGCTTTAACTATACGGACCTTTGTTGACAAAGGTCCGTATAGTTTAAAGGTCCATAACAGTCATGGCTCCCCTTAAAGATTCCTGGGAACTGTAGTTTAAGGGTGTTGGGAATTATAGTTCTGTAGAAGGAAGCACTAACAAACTACAGTTCCCAGGATTCTTTGGGGGAAGTAATGACTGATAAAGTGGAATAAGAGTACTATAAATGTACACTGTGTAAATCAAAAAAATGTTGGAAGATCCAACCACAGAGACCTCTTGTCATCTTGTCTAGTTAGTCAGTCAACAAAACAAAACTCAAGTCACTATCCTCCAGTTCACAACAAATGAAAACGAGGGGTCTATAAAAAGACTTGCGTAAAGCAGCATAATGAGGTCAAAGCCATGGAGTGAGAAATAGAGATCAGGAGTATTTGCCAACCTCTTTCCTAGTCAATAGCCTACTGTGACTATCCAAGCTGAGCGTAAAAATTGCTACACCCGGACGCTGCCAGTCCAGGGCTGATGCTGTTCTCTTTCATTCTCTGGTTCACGTTGTCCTTGTCAGGACAAGGACAATTATGGGATTTTCATTTTTCCAGGAAAGGAAAGGCAATTCCCCGAACAAGGTTTGCTTTTTAAAAGTTATGCACATTGTGGCTGAATTTTTAAAGAGCAGTTTCTAAGGTGGTCTCTGTTTTTCGGATAGGGTTCAGTGAAGCAGCAGCAAATTCAGGTTGTAGTTGGTTGGGGGTCTTGAGCAACAAACCTGCTTCCCCCAAAGTTTGGACTTTTTGCAGTCAGAAAATGTTATGTGTGTGTGGGACAACGACGACACAAAAATGGGGGGGTGTCAAGGAGGGTCACTTGGTGAGGGAGGGAGAAATGTTCCTATTTTCATCTGAGGAATGTTGGAGAGTAATGGCTTCCCCATCAGCAAGGCTGAAAAAATATATCCATCTGCCAATATGTTCAGATTTTATACATAGAATGAAGGGGTGCTATCTTGTCCTCCACTTCTGGTCACCTCTAGACTGTCAGCGTTTTGCAAAACAGGTTCAAGTGCATACTGGACATTAGTTTTGCATAATTAAAAGGTAAAGGGACCCCTGACCATTAGGTCCAGTCGTGGCCGACTCTGGGGTTGCGGCGCTCATCTCGCTTTATTGGCCGAGGGAGCTGGCGTACAGCTTCCGGGTCATGTGGCCAGCATGACTAAGCCGCTTCTGACAAACCAGAGCAGCGCACGGAAACGCCATTTACCTTCCCTTCAGAGTGGTACCTATTTATCTACTTGTATTTTGACGTGCTTTCGAACTGCTAGGTTGACAGGAGCTGGGACCGAGCTCACCCCGTCGCGGGGATTCCAACCTTCTGATCGGCAAGCCCTAGGCTCTGTGGTTTAACCCACAGCGCCACCCGCGTCCGCACAATTAGAGCAGATTAAAATGGATATAAGCAGTGGCACATCACCCCTGCTTGTTCCTGCTCCCCTTAACCACTGGTAAGGCCCAGTAGCAGCCACAATGTGCGACAAAATCCTTCTTACAACGTGGCAAGGCCGTAGAGACAACGGGCATTTGAAGCAGCTACGTGAAAAAGCGAAAACATCCTGCTAAGTAAATGGTTAGATGTATCCCATCCTCCAATCTGCTTCAGTTTGCACTCTATGTAGAATCACAGTGGAAGGGGCCACAAGAGTCATCTAGTCCACCCCCTGCAATGCAGGAATCTTTCACCCAATGTAGAAGAAGAAGAGAAGAAGAGTTTGGATTTGATATCCCGCCTTTCACTCCCCTTCAGGAGTCTCAAAGCGGCTAACATTCTCCTTTCCCTTCCTCCCCCACAACAAACACTCTGTGAGGTGAGTGGGGCTGAGAGACTTCAGAGAAGTGTGACTGGTCCAAGGTCACCCAGCAGCTGCATGTGGAGGAGCGGAGACGCGAACCCGGTTCACCAGATTGCAAGACTACCGCTCTTAACCACTACACCACACTGGCTCTAGGGCTCACAGCTATGACCCTGGGATTAAGAGTCTCATGCTCCACCACCTGAGTCAGCAAACTTTTTCAGCAGGGAGCCAGTCTACTGTCCCTCAGAGCTTGTGGTGGGCCCGACTATATTTCGGAAAAAGAAAGGAAGAATGAATGAATTCCTATGCCCCACAAATAACCCAGAGATACATTTTAAATAAAAGGACACATTCTAGTCATGTAAAAACACGCTGATTCCTGGACCGTCCATGGGCCAGATTTAGAAGATGATTGAGCCGCATCTGGCCTCCGGGCCTTAATTTGCCTATCGATGGCCTGAGCTATCCAGTATGTACCCATGCTCTGTCGAGGACCGCTGTGTGTTTACAACAAAACTTTCTGTAAGCGCTGCAGCTGCAGCTCAGTGGTAGATCAGCTGCTTTGCATCCAGAAGGTCCAACAGTTCAAATCACCTGCATTCCCCATGAATGCAAGAAAGTTGCAATGTGCCAAACGCCTCTTCACAAGCACAGTTGCCCCCAAGAGAGAGCCAAGGCCAGTCCCATCTCCCTGGCACACAACTTACGTTTGCCACAGTCCACGCATGTGAAACATTTTATTCTGTTTTAAATTCTGATGTTGTTGTAGCTTCTCACATTTCAGGGGGTTTGTTTCCCCCAACTGTGCATATAAAATGATGTATGTGCACACTTCAAAAATGTCATGGGTTGAAGTGGCAGCGATAACAGAATCTGGAGGTGCTCTCCTTCTGAGCCTTCTTTTCGCTGGGAGAAATAGAGATAGTGGGAGGAGTCCATACTGGAATCTAAAAGCAGTTGAGGCATTTACAGTGGCAGGACTTCTTTTGTTTTTAAAAGTTATTTTTTTCAAAACCCACCATTGTGTCAGAAGAGGCTTTGGGGGAAATCCATATAAATGGGAATCCATATTTTTTTTAAAAAAGGGAATCCATGTAAAAGTGGGGCGGGGGGAGAAGCGTTCCCCCCTAAGGGCCACATGCAGTAGTTTAGTGGGTAATTGGGGATCCCATGCCACAGAGCAGGGGTAGGCAACCTAAAGCCTGGGGGCCGGATGCAGCCCAATCGCCTTCTCAATCTGGCCCACGGATGGTCCAGGAATGAGTGTTTTTTTACATGAGTAGAATGTGTCCTTTTATTTAAAATGCATCTCTGGGTTATTTCTGGGGCATAGGAATTTGTTCATTATTTTTTTCAAAATATAGTCCGGCCCCCCACATGGTCTGAGGGACAGTGGAGCGGCCCCCTGCTGAAAAAGGTTGCTGACCCCTGCCACAGAGCATGGTTGGAACCAGTGGCATAGTGCGGGTTGCCAGCTCCCGGGGCCATGTGGAGGGGGTGGGAGGGTAACAGATGGAGTACTCATGCGCATTCAACTGCCTAACAGCGCCCATCCCACCCAGGAGATTGCAGCTGCAGAGATAAGAAAAGAAGAGTTGTTCTGTTGCTTGGAGAGGTCACTTCTTGGATCGCACTGAGAAGCCATTTCCAACGGAGCCCAGCGACGGAAGCACACAGGGTGTTGAGTTTTTGCGCCTGGGACAATGGCCCCTGTGGCCCCCCCCCATGCTATGCCACTGGTTGGAACCAGCAGTGGGTGGCAGCAGCCACCCACATTCCTCCCCCCTCTCTCATACACATAAACATACAGTGATTCGCACATAAAAGGTAAAGGTAAAGGTACCCCTGCCCGTACGGGCCAGTCTTGCCAGACTCTAGGGTTGTGCGCTCATCTCACTCAAGAGGCCGGGAGCCAGCGCTGTCCGCAGACACTTCCGGGTCACGTGGCCAGCGTGACAAGCTGCATCTGGCAAGCCAGAGCCGCACACGGAAACGCCGTTTACCTTCCCGCTAGTAAGCGGTCCCTATTTATCTACTTGCACCCGGAGGTGCTTTCGAACTGCTAGGTTGGCAAGCGCTGGGACCGAACAACGGGAGCGCACCCCACCGCGGGGATTTGAACCGCCGACCTTTCGATCAGCAAGTCCTAGGCGCTGAGGCTTTAACCCACAGCGCCACCCATGTCCCCTGATTCGCACATACAATAATAATAATAATAATAATAATAATAATAATAATAATAATAATAATAATAATAATAATTTATTATTTGTACCCCGCCCATCTGGCTGGGTTTCCCCAGCCACTCTGAAACCAAAAATACACTAAAATATCACACATTAAAAACTTCCCTGAACAGGGCTGCCTTAAGATGTCTTCTGAATGTCAGGTAGTTGTTTATCGCTTTGACATCTGATGACATCTGCGCACCTGGTCCTTCAGGGGCACAGTTACCCTATTCAGGACTAGGGAGTTCTCCGCACCAGCTCGCCCCCTGTCCCCCAAAAACAGTACTTCTGTCTTGTCAGGATTCAACTTCAATCCATTAGCCGCCATCCATCCTCCAGCCGCCTCCAGGCACTCACACAGGACCTTCACCGCCTTCACTGGTTCTGATTTGAAAGAGAGGTAGAGCTGGGTATCATCTGCATATTGATGGACACCCAGCCCAAACCCCCTGATGATCTCTCCCAGCAGCTTCATATAGATGTTAAGAAGCATGGGGGAGAGGACGGAACCCTGAGGCACCCCACAAATCCGGGTCACGTAACCTGATTGACACAACTGGCTGGATTCAATACCCCCCAGGCTGCGCTGTGGCGATTCCCACTATGAGAAGCCTGCTCCTCCGGCTAACTTGGCAAAGGTGAGGGAAGGGCAGCCACTCCATGGGAGGAGCCTGGCGGGAGGTCAGTGCTGCTTAACGCTTTGCCGAAGTGCCCCATAAACACAGTGCAGGGCGAAACACAATCTGCCCTCGCGCGGCTTCCCTATTTAGGAGAATACGCTGCTGTTTGCTGCTAAATTAACTCTTGACTCCTGGGGTATGGTGTCACATGACCTCTATGGTATAAGGTTACCATTCATTCCAGAAACGTGTCCAATGGGAAGGCCAGCGTCTGATCTCATGCCTGCCTACCTTTCCTTATTTATTTCTGTTGATGCTGATCTTTAAATAACAGCCAAGGTATAATTTCCCACATGACATTCTATTGTAAATGTGCGGGGGGGGGGGGGAGAGGGAACCTGATGTTGGTTTCCTTCCACCTCCCTCACCTTTGCCTGGGATGCTCATGAACCAGTTGCACATAAAGGACTATATAAAGGAACATAAGCTTGAAGTGCAAGGCATAATAGAGTCGAGATGTTCAAACTGTATTCTCCGGGTAAACGTAGGGCTCCTTGGAAGCTTGCCAAGGGTTCTGCAATATATCTATTTATTGTTCTCATTCTTATTTATCCTACCTTTCCTGAAAGGAGCAGAATACTATATGTGGTCACGTCCCTGCCCCTTGGTTTCCTCACGAGGTAGGTGGGGATGGAGGGGGATTTGATTCAGTGTGCATTTAAAGGCAAACTGAACAAATTCACACTTTCTAAGACAGTATGCTAACGGAGACAGCCATCCACCGAAAATTGCCCTTCTCCAAATTTGGCAATGCAGTGCTCCAGCCAAGCAACATGTACAAAATTGCATGTACTAGGGTCAAGTGTGTTAAATGCATGTGTTAGTGAAAGCAACATACAAAATGTATTCTATTGGGGAGACGTGGTTTGCAAAGAAATAGGAAATTTGCACTAAAATGATGGTGATTTTACAGGAGGACTTTTGGGGGGGGGGGATTGCAAATTTATAGGGAGAACTGAACTTTAGATTTGAAAAATGAGAAACAGGAAGAAAACCAGAAATGACACATTTGCCCATGCCTACAAGTAACTTAGGCCAAGAAATAGTGTAAGGTAAAGGTAAAGGGACCCCTGACGATGAGGTCCAGTCGTGACCGACTCTGGGGTTGCGGCACTCATCTCGCTTTATTGGCTGAGGGAGCCGGTGTACAGCTTCTGGGTCATGTGGCCAGCATGACTAAGCCGCTTCTGGTGAACCAGAGCAGCGCACGGAAACGCCGTTTACCTTCCCGCCAGAGCAGTACCTATTTATCTACTTGCACTTTGACGTGCTTTCGAACTGCTAGGTTGGCAGGAGCAGGGACCAAGCAACGGGAGCTCACCCCGTCATGGGGATTCGAACCGCTGACCTTCTGATCAGCATGTCCTAGGCTCTGTGGTTTAACCCACAGTGCCACCCGCATCCCCCAAAGAAGTAGTGACTGACCAACAATTCAGCTTCATGGAAGAATATAATGATTTGAACCTGGGTCTCCCCATTCCATCACCCTAACCCCAACACCTGCTGCTTCATTTATGATGGCGGAGCTTCCTTGTAAGCCAGCTTGTCTACCTCTGCAGCAGGAGTGGATTCGGTGTATTCTTGGTTGTGCTCCTGACTTGAAGGGATGCTATTCTTGCCGCGCTGCAACACACAGATCCTGGACTGCACATTGCATTGTTTTTTTGTCATTGCCAGCTTCCTTTACTGCCAAGCTGAGGGTCAGCACTGCCAACTGACAGCACCAAGGAGGAATAACCTACCTGATGGTGGGGAGACAGATTCCAATGATTCCGTTCCCTCATCCTTTTCATCAAGTGATCAGCACTGTCAAAAGCTGACAGAATCAGCTATCGGTTCAGTGAGAAGAGTTTGGATTTGAAGAGTTTGGATTTGATATCTCGCTTTATCACTACCCTAAAAAGTCTCAAAGCGGCTCACATTCTCCTTTCCCTTCCTCCCCCACAACAAACACTCTGTGAGGTGAGTGGGGCTGAGAGACTTCAGAGAAGTGTGACTGGCCCAAGGTCACCCAGCAGCTGCATGTGGAGGAGCGGAGACGCGAACCCGGTTCACCAGATTACAAGTCCACCGCTCTTAACCATTACACCACACTGGCTCAGTGAGGAAGAACCAGGCCACAACATCCCACTGCTGCCCATGTAGTCTTCTAGATCTGGGACTTTGTGCACACTTTCATGTTTCCGGTTTCTCCCCAGTCTTAATCATAGCCTTTGAAGAAGAAGGAGATGATGATTTATGGAATTTATATACCGCCCTATACCCAGGGGTCTCAAGGCAGTTCACAGTTGCTTTCAATAGGCTTTTTGAAAACTAGTATTGTGCAGCTCACACAAAACCATTATAATTCCATAATAATAATAATAATAATAATACCTTAAACAAACAAACAAAACTTGCAAGTCCTCATGAATTCACCTTGAACTTTAAACTGAAATGAGCTCCCAGGTGACAGCTGGGAGGGTCCATCCCTTTATGTGTGAGACGAGGGTTAAGATCTACCTCTGATAGAGGACTTTGTTTTGTTTTTCCCCCTCCTCTTTTTCCATTTTTGTTGTTTTCTTTTTTATTATTTTCATTTAGATCAGTTTGCTTTTTATTTGTATTGTACGCTGAATAGTTTCCATCAACATTTTTAAAAAAGCTTTAAACTGAGATGCACTTAAAGATCAAAAGAATACAGGAGAATACATTTAGAAACACAACATTATTTTACCCAAATCTCAAAACGAACCACGGACCCCGTCATTTGAGAGGCTGATACTTGACTTTTCAAATGCAAATCTGGCAGCTCAGCTGTGGTATAGAAATGTCATAATTCCATCTGTCTGAAAACGACACGTCATGATATCCTTTTCTGGCCTCTCTGTCTCTCCTCCTCTCCTATGGGAAGCATCTTATCTTGCTCCAAAGGCCTTTTCGCCCATCTGATGTACTCTGCCGGGTTCTGTGCTGCCTGCAGAGTACACAAAGTCCCTGTAATGAGTAGGTGCTGTGAAATAATAAGAGCACAGTTGCTGGGGGAAAGTGGCTGATGATATGTTGAAACAGCCATCCTTGCGCAGGGGATTAGTGCATAACATTGTTTAAGGGCACTCAAGCCTTCAGAAGCATAGTCTGAATTATAGAGAATCACGCCCTGCCTCTGAGCTTCCCGAAAACATGTGGCTGACCCCAGTCAAAAACAGAATGCTGGGCTAGATGGACTCACGCAGGGCCAACCCTACCGTTAGGCAAAGCTGCCTCGGGCAGCAGATGTTCAGGGGTGGACTGGTCATGTGCTGGGAGGACAGTGTGTCCTGGTCCTCCTAAGCTAGCCTGGTCCTCCTCCTAAGCTAGTCCTCAGAGGAGTGTCTGGAGGCAGTTGGAGGATGGATGACGGCTAACAGATTGAGGTTGAATCCTGACAAGACAGAAGTACTGTTTTGGGGAAACAGGAGGCAGGCGGGTGTGGAGGACTCCTTGGTCCTGAATGGGGTAACTGTGCCCCTGAAGGACCAGGTGCGCAGCCTGGGAGTCATTTTGGACTCACAGCTGTCCATGGAGGCACAGGTCAATTCTGTATCCAGGGCAGCTGTCTACCAGCTCCATCTGGTACGCAGGATGAGACCCTATCTGCCCACAGACTGTCTCACCAGAGTGGTGCATGCTCTAGTTACCTCTCGCTTGGACTACTGCAATGCGCTCTACGTGGGGCTACCTTTGAAGGTGACCTGGCCAGAATGCGGCAGCTAGACTGGCGACTGGGAGCGGACGCCGAGACCATATAACACCGGTCTTGAAAGACCTACATTGGCTTCCCAGTACGTTTCCGAGCACAGTTCAAAGTGTTGGTGCTGACCTTTAAAGCCCTAAACAGCCTCGGTCCAGTATACCTGAAGGAGCGTCTCCACTCCCATCGTTCTGCCTGGACACTGAGGTCCAGCTCTGAGGGCCTCCTGGCAGTTCCCTCCCTGCAAGAAGTTAGGTTACAGGGAACCAAACAGAGGGCCTTCTCAGTGGTGGCTTCTGCCCTGTGGAACGTCCTCCCACCAGATGTCAAAGAGAAAAACAACTACCAGACTTTTAGAAAACGTCTGAAGGCAGTCCTGTTTTAATGTTTAATAGGTTATTGTATTTTAATATTCTGTTGGAAGCCGCCCAGGGTGGCTGGGGAAACCCAGCCAGATGGGCGGGGTATAAATAAGTTGTTGTTGTTGTTGTTGTTGTTGTTGTTGTTGTTGTTGTTGTTGTTGTTGTTGTTGTTATATCACTACTGAAATAAGATTCATCTTGTCCTCCTAAGGCAGCAGCCTGTTTGGGGTCGAGCCCAAGTGACCCAACAAGGCAGTCCATGGTCATTTAGAACTTGAGCCCCTCATGACCATCAGAGGGAGTCCCTTCCGTTCCTCATTTCCCAAGAATGGGTTCTGTGGCACGACAACAGCTATTTGCCGGTTTTGCTGCAACGGACTGACGCGGTTGTCTAGAAAAAAACCGAAAACTGAAAAACTAAAAGCATGCTTGTATCACGCCTCCTCTTTTCACAATTCTGCTGTATGTTGGGGAGGGAAGAGGGGGAAGTGAGGTTACAGAGAACCAGGCAGAGGGACTTCTAGGCAGTGGATCCCCCTTCCATCAGATGTCATGGAAATAAACAATACTTTGACTTCCAGAAGACATCTGAAGGTAGCCCTGTACAAGGAAGTTTATAATGGTTGATGTGGTTTTACTGTGGTTTTACAATTTGTTGGAAGCCGCCCAGTGTAGCTGGGGCAACCCAGTCAGATGGGCAGCATGTAAAATAAATTATTTTACTTGAATTTTTTTTTAAATGATATTTATTAGAAGTTTAACAGTTACAGGGGAAAAGAGAGACAATAAAAAGTTACAATACATCAAAAATAAAAAGCAAAATGAAAAAAAAACAATACAGCAAAACAATAAGAAAAACAAAAACACAAAAACATTTAAAAACAAAAACATTTTAAAACACATCTAGTATTTCCATATCTTTGCCTTTCATTTACTTGTTTCATCGACCTCCTCACACCTCCCTTTTTTGTATTCTAATTCAATTAGCTATTTCAGCAAATCCTTTCCATCTTTCTCAATTTTTGTTCTATAATTTACCTTGACACAATCTGACCTTAAATTTTACACTTTGGCCCATTAACAATCCATTTTTACTTAGTTCTTCATAACATTTCTGCTAAAACCATGTAACTTCATTCCAGCATCCTTCTAACATTCTATTTTACTTGAATTTACACAGATTATTTTACATTGATAATCATCACCATCATGCATTCCACTTTTGATATTGTAGCGGAAGCGTATGAATGCACAACTCTAGATTGGCTCACATACGCGCTTGCTTTGTTCATAATAAATAAGATGAAAGATGGAAAAATCTTTTTTAATAACCATCAACCGTATAAAAAAAACTCTTGCTTTGTTCAATTCTCCTTCTCACATTATGCTGGTTCATGAACGTGTGGAGTGGCTCAATTCATAAGCTCTGTTTATGCGTTATAATCTGTAATGGCATGTCATCCCTTGATGGTGCAGTCATCGTCAGATGATGAACGTGTATGTGAACCAACTCTCCTGGGCACTTTCTGCTTCAGTTCTTGCAGCAGCCGAGGAGGCAGCCATACATTTGGAGCACCCGCCTCACAAGAACCGCCCCCGGGAACTGTCGTTTGTCGAGGGGGCTTCTTCCGCATTTGATCTCACCGCACACAAATATGTCATATACACATACGCACCTGTCCCCTTGAGCCAATTGCAACCTCTCCACTGAGCCTACCTCACAATATTGCTGTAAAGAAAAAGTCTGCAAGGGAAGGGATTGTGCACAACACCTCCGACAGATAAATGGAATGAAGTTACCGTATTTTTCACTCTATAAGGCGCACCAGACCATAAGACGCACCTAGTTTTCGGAGGAGGAAAACAAGAAAAAAATATTCTGAATCCCGGAAGCCTCTTCAGGGCAGTGGGATGAAGGCTCCCCGTGCCGTGAAGAGGCTTCGCACAGCTAAGCCAGGAGCTAGAACAGCAAGAGGGAGCGCAGCGCCAGTGGCGAAGCGTGGGTTGTCAGCACTCGGGGCAAGGCAAGTAATTTGCGCTCCTTAACCCGTGGATTTGCGCCCCCTAACCCGTGGATTTGCGCCCCCTAACCCTAACCCCCAGATGTTGCGCCCGGTGCGCCCGGCCCCCCCTGCACCCCCCACGCTACGCCACTGCACAGCGCAGCGATCCCTCTTGCTGTTCTGGCTTCTGGGATAGCTGCGCAGCCTGCATTCGCTACATAAGACGCACACACATTTCCCCTTACTTTTTAGGAGGGAAAAGTGCGTCTTATAGTGCGAAAAATATGGTAAATTTTAGCTGTAAGCTTCCTTGAGTCCCTGTGATAAGGCAGGAAATAACAACAACAATAGAAAAAGAAAAAAGAAACTACGGCAATGATCAGGAACATACCAGAGAGTAAATCCTATTGAATTCAGTGGGACTTACTTCTGAGTAAAAATGCTTAGGATTGTAATGTAAAGCTCCAGAGTCTTTACCCAGTTACCTGGGAGTAAGCTCCATTGAATACAGTGAGACTTCTGAGTAGACAAGTAAAGGCTGGCAGTGTGAGGCCCCATTTGCTTCCTAAAAATGGCTGGCTGCTAAAGCATTGCAATTAAAGAACGTAAAGTGGATTGGTTAACTTTTCCTTCAAAGTTATAGGAAGGGCTTCGTATGCCAGCACCACAATTTCATTCGTTTCGTGCAGGTATTTAATTTTCAGTATAAATAGGGCTCTGTTTTGCATGCCCCCCCCCCAGCAAAGGCTCCTGTTTCCAAAAAGGACTCTATGTGTGTGTGTGTAATTTTTCCACTTCTTTAAATTGTTCTCCAAAACACAGAATGCAGGAATAAGGGAAGCCAGGACATCGAGGGATCAAATAAAAAACCGGGATGGTTTCTGTAATTCCAGGACTGTCCCTGGAAAATCCAGGGTATTATAAGCGAGTAAGCTAAAGTATAGATGTCAGGAGCTGTGCAATCTCTCCTCCCAGTATGTCCCAACTAAACAAAAGGGGAGGTTATGCTTTTTCCAAGTCAGACGCAACATGTCCCACAGTACAGCTGCAACTTATGGCAAATCAGTAACCCCATGGGGGCTATGATTGTGTTTCGGCTCAAGGGCTGTGTTCTCAGCACTGTGAAAGATTATACGACTCACCAAAGGGTAATTAATTCAGCCTAATTTATCATCTGCAATTACAAGTTCATTATTTACCCTTCATTTCTCAATTGCCATTTACAATCCAGTGTTTATTATGCATTGTTTGCATTAGAATTCTCTGCAGTCAGTCTAATTGGAGTGTATTGATGAATATTCCTGGGATGCATGAGTTCATTTGAACAACCCAATAAAACTGCTAATAGGAAAAATGTGTATTTCAGGCAGAGTGTTACACTCTCTCTCTCTCTCTCCTCTCTCTCTCTCTTTTTCTTTCTTTCTTTCTTTCTTTCTTTCTTTCTTTCTTTAATTCAGAATTTATAAGATGGAAGTATTTCCCCTGTTTGGAAAAACAAATAAAAATAAATAAAAAGTCAGCCCTTTAAAAGTCACACAATAAGTAACTTTTGGCTGCAACCCTGCACTCACTTACCTAGCACTAAATTACACTGAACTCAACTGGACTTACCTCTGATTTAATTGTTTTCCACATGGTTTGGCTTAGCGGTCTGTGTGCACCGTGCCATTTTCAGATACAGACCATGCTGCAGAGATCTCTGTTAAGTATGCCTGAGGGGTTGGAGTGTGTCAATCAGAACATTTGACTTCCTTTTCTTATAAACATACCAAAAATAGACAGATATTCAAAAAGCTCTATACCTTTTAAAAGGTAAATGTACCCCTGACTGTTAGGTCCAGTTGTGGACGACTCTGGGGTTGCGGCGCTCATCTCGCTGTAATGGCCGAGGGAGCCGACGTACCTCTTCCGATTCATGTGGCCAGCATGACTAAGCCGCTTCTGGGGAACCAGAGCAGCGCACAAAAATGCCGTTTACCTTCCCACCAGAGTGGTACCTATTTATCTACTTGCACTTTGACGTCCTTTCGAACTGCTAGGTGGGAAGGAGCAGGGACCGAGCAATGGGAGCTCACCCCGTAGCGGGGATTCGAACCGCCGATCTTCTGATCGGCAAGCCCTAGGCTCTGTGGTTTAGACCACAGTGCCACCCATGTCCCTTTTAGAAAGTCTAAATTCAAAACACAGATTGGACATAAAAATCTGTGGTTTGGACCATTTGACTTTAAGCCAACAAACCGCACCATGAGTATTGACCTCTCCTCTGGGATGCCTCATCAAATATTGCTTTTCCAACTCCCACAAGGCTGTGTATGGATGTAGTTAAGCCTTCCGCACTTTGGGAAAGAAGGCATTTTGTACAGGCAAGCAAGTCTTTTCTACAGAGTCAACTGGTTCTTTCCATGCCGTTTCTCCTTGTTTTCTGCAGAATCCAGCCATGCATAGTTCTGATTGTCTGATAACACCAGGGTCTCCCCAGAAAATGACTTAAATTAGAAGGTGTAAGGAGCCAAAATAATGTTTTGGGGCACGATCTAGTATAGCACCCAAAAATGTGCATTTCTGGGTGCCGTGCAAGATCGTGGTCCTGAAAAATGCTTTTTTCAAGGCAAGAGCACAGTAAATAATAGTAATAGTAATTATTATTATTATTATTATTATTATTATTATTATTATTATTATTATTAATACCCTGTCCATCTGACTGGGTTTCCCCAGCCACTCTGGGCAGCTCCCAACCGAATATTAAAAACACAATACAGCATTAAACATTAAAAACATCCCTAAACAGGGCTGCCTTCAGATGTATTTTAAAAGTAAGATACTGTAATTCCTTATTGCCTTGACATCTGATGGGAGGGCTTTCCACAGGGCAGGCGCCACTACCAAGAAGGCCCTCTGCCTGGTTCCCTGTAACCTAACTTCTTGCAGGGGGGGAACCACTAGAAGGCCCTCAGCGCTGGACCTCAGTGTCCGGGCTGAACCCAAAATGGCCCCAATGATCTCGCGCAAAAAAAGGATGTCCCAATTTTCCCAGGGCACTTGGTGGGTGTACACGACCTCTTTTGCTTGCAGACATGATCGGTGGGGATTTTAGGGGGATTTTAGACTAAGTTTTAGACTAAGGCTGCCTAAACACTACACAGCTTATTCTTTACCTCAGATAATTACTCGGTTGCCAGCCCCTACATAAACATATTTGTTCTTAGAACCTAGTTAAGATTCATTTGCTGAAAAGATATGATCATATGATTAGTACGTTTCTGGAACAGCATGTAGATATGTGGCATTTTACGATATGTGCGTGAAAAACGAGGCTCGTTTTTAAAGCTGTTTATTTGGAAACACTCAAGCTTCACAAATCAATATCGTAAAACTGTTTAGACATTTAACAGTAGTTGTGGTTTCTGTGTGTGTGTGTGTGTGTGTGTGTGTGTGTGTGTGTGTGTGTGTGTGTAACTTCTGATTATCCACCCCTCAAATCACTCCTAATTGTGTGTCGGACTAGATCAAGGGTCTGATTTTAAAGGAATGGGACATTTTTATCTTTATTTTGGCTAATGAATGTTCAGCTGACTCCCCTCCCCCTCTACCTTTTCATTCCCAGGCTAAAATATTTTACTTTTCTTACTTTTCCTATTCCCCAAACTGAGGAAACAAAATGTGTTTTTCAGGTTTCTCCAATTCTCTTTGAGTGGATGTTTGTTGTAGTGAAAGGCTTTTCAGCTGTCAAAAGTGACAGGTCACTTGATAAGGCAAGTTCTAAATCTGGAGTCTTCTTCACATCTTGATCTTCCTCTCCTTACTCCTCTGGGTGCCTCAGGGGACGGTGGCTCCTGAGGCGGAAGACTTCACTCCTTGTCAGTCATCTCTTTCTAGCAGTCTGCCCCCATTTTGCTAGCAACAGTACACCAATCCTCTCAGTTCCTTTGCCTGTGTTCCCCAAGGCTTGGGGAGCAGAACCTTCCTGCACGAACCCTGGGAGACAATCTCCAAGTTGTTAAGGACCGCACCATTTACCTGAAGGCATTTATTTACTTTGTAGGTTCTAGTCAACTCTCAGCTCACTTGCCTCTTGGGCCATGAAGGAGCCGGCAGAGCAATGATGGCAAGAATCTTAAGGTAAAAAAGGTAAAGGTACCCCTGCCCATTCGGGCCAGTCTTGACAGACTCTAGGGTTGTGCACCCATCTCACTCAAGAGGCCGGGGGCCAGCGCTGTCCAGAGACACCTCCGGGTCACGTGGCCAGCGTGACATTGCTGCTCTGGCGAGCCAGAGCCGCACACGGAAACGCCGTTTACCTTCCCGCCAGTAAGCGGTCCCTATTTATCTACTTGCACCCGGGAGTGCTTTCGAACGCTAGGTTGGCAGGCGCTGGGACCGAGCAACGGGAGCGCACCCGGCCACAGGGATTTGAACCACCGACCTTTCGATCGGCAAGCCCTAGGCGCTGAGGCTTTTACCCACAGCACCACCCGCGTCCCAAATCTTAAGGTAAAAAGGTAAAGGTACCCCTGCCCGTACGGGCCAGTCTTGACAGACTCTAGGGTTGTGCGCCCATCTCACTCAAGAGGCCAGGGGCCAGCGCTGTCCGGAGACACTTCCGGGTCACGTGGCCAGCGTGACAAAGCTGCATCTGGCGAGCCAGAGCCGCACACGGAAACGCCGTTTACCTTCCCGCTAGTAAGCGGTCCCTATTTATCTACTTGCACCTGGGAGTGCTTTCGAACTGCTAGGTTGGCAGGCGCTGGGACCAAACAACGGGAGCGCACCCCGCTGCGGGGATTCGAACCACCAACCATGCGATCAGCAAGCCCTAGGCGCTGAGGCTTTTACCCACAGCGCCACCCACGTCCCAATAATCTTAAGGTACTGAAGGATAAAACAGATTGGCAGCTGGGGCGGACTCTCCTCCTCAGATAGTGCAGTTGATACGCTATGATAATCTTTATTGCCATTGTCCCATACAGAACAACGAAATTGAAAAAAAATCTGCATCAGACATTCAACCAACAAGCCTGCTATCCCAGCTATCCTAGCCTGGTTAACCCCCTAAAGCCGGATATCAAATCCAAACACTTCAGATGAAGGCGTCCGGATGTGCTGCTGCAGAGGCACCAAGGCGTTTATCCTCTCTGTGCTCCTCCTCCCAGAGGGCGTTCCTCCTCTGGTCACTGCTATGGGTTTACTACCTGACTATCTGCCTCCAGGCGCTGTGGTCGTCTGCAAGGGATTCCCACATGGCGGGATTGATGTTGCCAGCTTTCACATCACGTTTGAAGACATCTTTGTAATGCCTGGTGCCTCAAGCCAGCTCCCCATAGAGCACATCCTTGGGGATCCTGCCATCTTCCATTCTGTGGACATGACCAAGCTGGCATAGATTAAGGTTACCAGACGTCCCCGTTTCCCATACAAAATCCATTGAAGTTGAAAAGTGTCCCTGGATTCATTGAAAAAAATATCTGGAAACCGGAGAGTAGATGGCACTGAGACAGAAGTGTGAACATGCTGGGAATGTGGGCTTGGGAGAGCACATCTTTGTTTGAAACTATGTCCTGCCAAATATATACAGGTCTGCTTATTCTGCTTCTCCTCTGGGTGAACCAGGGTTCAAAGATCTATGCATGGCATTGAAGCCCCCCCCCCCCCCCGCTGTCCCTGCCACCTTAGGCTCCAGCTCCCATCATTCCTGATATATCTGCAACACGTAGACCACATGCACATCATACAGTGGTGCCTTGCAAGACAAAATTAATCCGTTCCGCGAGTCTCTTCGTCTTGCGGTTTTTTCGTCTTGCGAAGCACGGCTATTAGCGGCTTAGCGGCTATTAACGGCTTAGCGGCTATTAACGGCTTAGCGGCTTAGCAGCTTTAAGAAAAAGGAAACAAACTCGCAAGAACTCGCAAGACGTTTCATCTTGCGAAGCAAGCCCATAGGGAAATTCGTCTTGCGGAACGACTCAAAAAACGGAAAACCCTTTCGTCTAGCGAGTTTTTCGTCTTGCGAGGCATTCGTCTTGCGGGGCACCACTGTACATTTAAAGTACAGTGGTACCTCGGGTTAAGTACTTAATTCGTTCCAGAGGTCCGTACTTAACCTGAAACTGTTCTTAACCTGAAGCATCACTTTAGCTAATGGGGCCTCCTGCTGCCGCTGCACCGCTGGAGCACAATTTCTGTTCTCATCCTGAAGCAAAGTTCTTAACCCAAGGTACTATTTCTGGGTTAGTGGAGTCTGTAACCTGAAGCGTATGTAACTCGAGGTACCACTGTAGTATGATACCCCTTTAAAACAGCCTTGGTTTCCCCCAACAAATTCTGGGAGGTGTAGTTTGTTCAGGGTGCTGAAGTTTATTAGGAGACTTCTATTCCCCTCCCAGCGCTACACTTCCCACAGTGGTTTCACAATCAATCCCTCTTCCTAGAGAACTCTGGGAATTGTAGTTCTGTGAAGGGAAGAGGAGTTTCCTAAGGATTCCCAGCACCCAGAGCAAAGAACACCTCCCAGAATTATCTAGGACAAGCCATGGCGCTTTGAAGTGGAGTCATAATGCTTAGCATGTGCACTCCAAATCCATGTTGCCGATGATGCTGCTGTCTTCCTCCCTTCTGGTGTTACTAGAAATCTGTCATCCTAAAACAACAACAACAACAACAACAACAACAACAACAACAACAACAACAACAACAACAACAACAGCTCACTGCTTGATGTAAGGAAAGGCCTTCTGTAAAATGAATGCTCACACGGCGTTCCAGAATTCTGGCCACACAGTGGATCTTGACGGATCCCGGTGGATCCCGACGAGCAGGGTGATGGCGAAGTAGGATAAATGCTAATGTGATGAGGCCATGTCATGTGTGTGTTTTTCTGCTATGTGTTACCAGGGAGACGTGGACTGGTGGCATCCACATATCTCCCTGTAACATGTAGTTTGGGCCTCACGGTTCCAAAGTTCACAGCCCATTAGTCATGGCTGTTTATTGGCCCCAGGAATTGCTGCTGATTGATGGGAGACATTTCGACCCCCCTGCCCCCAGGGGAGAAGGAGCATTAGAGTCTCCACCCTGCTGCTTTCAGGAAGGGCGAAAGGAAAGGAAAACCTCTCTTCCCCCTCAAAACAGAGCCCCAGTATAGCGAGTGCATTCTGTGTGTTGTTCAGCAATTACCCTTTGCTTGCGCTTTCTAAACTGAACCTCCCGAGACCTGAATTTGGGGAGAACATAAGGAACATAAGGAAAAGGGAACAAAGGCTGCATGAAATGATGGTGATGTACTACTTTAACAAGCATTGCTTCCTTCCCCATGGGAACTGTAGTTTTCCTAACAATTCCCAGCAGGGGATGTGGGTGGCGCTGTGGTCTAAACCACAGAGCCTAGGACTTGCCGATCAGAAGGTTGACGGTTCGGATCCCCGCGACAGGGTGAGCTCCCGTTGCTCGGTCCCTGCTCCTGCCAACCTAGCAGTTCGAAAGCACGTCAAAGTGCAAGTAGATCAATAGGTACCACTCCGGCGGGAAGGTAAACGGCGTTTCCGTGCGCTGCTCTGGTTCTCCAGAAGCGGCTTAGTCATGCTGGCCACGTGACCTGGAAGCTGTACACCGGCTCCCTCGGCCAGTAAAGCGAGATGAGCGCCGCAACCCCAGAGTTGGTCACGACTGGACCTAATGGTCAGGGGTCCCTTTACCCTTTACCTTTAACAATTCCCAGCAGCCTTAAACTACAGTTCCCAGGATTACAGGATGGAGGGGGAGCCATGACTGTTAAAGGGATATAAGCACAATTTGGAGGTCTGGTGTGGATGTGACCCAAGTCTGCATAATTGGGAAGTTGAGGATGCTGTGTCATCTCCCTGCTGGCATCTCTGGTTGCAGGCTTGAAGAGAGCAGGTAATGGAAGGGAGGGTGGACCAGGAGGGCAAAGAGACTTGGAAGTGGCCCACAGCAGGGAATGGGCTTTGCCAATGCCCCATTATGCCCAATTGCACCTGCAGAGGCTATCATTTGCAAAGCAAAGGCTGGCTTTTTGGGAGCCCTAGGGATGCGGGTGGCGATGTGGTCTAATCCACTGAGCCTCTTGGGCTTGCCGATCAGAAGGTTGGTGGTTCAAATCTGCACAATGGGGTGAGCTCCCGTTGCTCTGTCCCAACTCCTGCCAACCTAGCAGTTCGAAAGCACACCAGTGCAAGTAGATAAATAGGTAACGCTGTGGCAGGAAGGTAAACGGCATTTCAGTGCGCTCTGGCTTCTGTCATGGTGTTCCGTTGCACCAGATGCGGTTTAGTCCTGCTGGCCACATGATCCGGAAAGCTGTCTGTGGACAAATGCTGGCTCCCTCGGTCTGAAAGCGAGATGAGCGCCACAACCCTATAGTCGACTTAACTGTCCAGGGGTCCTTTACCTTTACCGTACCTGTTTGGGAGCCCTAAATAGGACCTGGCTGCCCTCCGCCTGGGATCCAGCTTTCCCCACTAGCCACATCAGTGGCCCATATGATACCCATTTTGCAGACTAGAGTGAGGGTCAGGCTCTGAATCTTGCCTTCTGAGTCCAGGGCAGAGTCAAGGTTTGTACCAGATATTTTCTGGTGTACCACAACTTCAAGGCCAATATTTAAAACAGTGCGGAGCATAGGAAGAGCTACACTGGATGAGGCAAAAATGACTCTTTAGTCCAGCATGTTGGTCTCACGGTGGCCATCCAGAGGCCTTCATAGGAAGCCCACAAAAGTAGAAGATGAGGACAATAGCATGGGATTCCCAACCAGTGGCATTCAGAGGCTGACTGCCTCTGATATATGAAGATTAAACACGGCCATCTTGGCTCCTTTGGGCCTCTGTCTTTGAGCCACTAAGGCACAGAATCTCTCCGCGATGATGCATAATTTGACTGCTTGTTTTGTGTCTGCTTAAGAGCAGGCTTCCTCAGACTCAGCCCTCCAGATGTTTTTGGCCTACAACTCCCATGATCCCTAGCTAGCAGAACCAGGGGTCAGGGATGATGGGAAATGTATTCTCAAAACACCTGGAGGGACGAGTTTGAGGAAGCCTGGCTTAAGAGGGTTATAGATGAATGGGAAGAGGTTCGGAGGAGGGCAATGGAATGGCCAGGAGAATGGAAAACAAGTCCTAAGAGGAAAGGTTGAAGAAACTGAGTATGTTTAGCCAAAAGGGAAGATGAGGCTTTTGCAAAGAGCTCACTAGATAGCGGGTGGCACTGTGGGTTAAACCACAGAGCCTAGGACTTGCCAATCAGAAGGTCAGGGGTTCGAATCCCTGCGATGGGGTGAGCTCCCATTGCTTGGTCCCTGCTCCTGCCAACTTAGCAGTTCGAAAGCACGTCAAAGTGCAAGTAGATAAATAGGTACCACTCCGGCGGGAAGGTAAACGGCATTTCCGTGCACTGCTCTGGTTCGCCAGAAGCAGCTTAGTCATGCTGGCCACATGACCTGGAAGCTGTACGCCAGCTCCCTCGGCCAATAAAGCGAGATGAGCGCTGCAACCCCAGAGTCGGTCACGACTGGACCTAATGGTCAGGGGTCCCTTTACCTTTACCACTAGATAAAGAGGGGGCAAAAAAAACTGAAAGAGATTTACTGGTAGATCTAAGTGATTTGCCAATACATCTTTGCAAAATTTGCAGGTATTATTTCCGAAGTTCAAGAGCAAGACTGAAGCAATGTACGCAGAGATGTAACTTGCTTCTCCCCTCAGACTTGTGGCAGGCTGTCCACTTATATATTTTTAAAACCCATGCTTTGGTAACCTACCAGATGGATTAATTTCACATTATATTTGACACTGCCCTTAAATATGTCCCAGAAGCTTCATTTAATGCAGAACTCAGCTGTCAGAGTTTTAATGGGTGCAAGCAGAGTTGCTTACATTCATAGCTGAGTGTGGGGTGGGGGTTTTGAACTCGGGTCTCCCTGATCCTAGTCCAACAATCTAACCACTGTACCACCTTGGCTTTCAAATGGAGCTTCCCCACCTTGAGCCTGGACTCAGTGCTCAGGAAGGGAACTTTAAAATAATCTAAATAACGCATCTCTCTAAAGTGAAAGGGTTTGAGCCATTTTTCTTTGTTTAATCTGGTTAAATAGCTAGAATTGCTGTACGATCATGTGAGAGGGAGGGAGGGAGGGAGAGAGAGAGAGAGAGAGAGAGAGAGTGTGTTTTATAACTGGTAAATTACCAATGTATGCTGCTGGAACACAAATAGCTCCCTCAATTCTGCCATTAAACAACTGCAACATTCGTTTTTTCTTGCCCACCTTCCTCTTGCCCAGGAGTTGGAGAACTGAAAGTACCCAAATATAGATATAAATATCTGCAAAAAAAATAGTGTTTTTCTCTAGGAAACAAGTAACTAGAATCAGATGTCCTCTGCGATTCATTTCAGCTCTTGAGGGGGTGCATATTTATTCATTGCTAGCACCAAGGCCAGCATTATATGGAGAGGCCAGGACTGCATTTGAATGGACGGGGAGAAGTTTGTATGCTCCCCAATTATGGTTGTGCCATTGGTTGTGCCATTGGTGGTCAAGCTTACCCAATGCCAGAGCTACTGGGGGGGGGGGGGTTGGAATCTCTCACCACAGGACATGACCTCTTCCCAGTAAGGAGGAACAGCCATTCACATTTATTTAAACATGTGTACTCAGGGACACCGCTAAATTTGCTTCATGTGGACCTGCGGGCCTCCCAATCCTAGCTCCTGAGAATCAAGTCTGCGTCCACCTGCATCATCATCTGAAGGAGCGTCTCCACCCCCACCTTTCTACCCAGACACTGAGGTCCAGCGCCGAGGGCCTTCTGGCGGTTCCCTCGCTGCGAGAAGGGAAGTTACAAGGAACCAGGCAGAGGGCCTTCTCGGTAGTGGCGCCCTCCCTGTGGAATGCCCTCCCACCAGATGTCAAAGAGAAAAACAACTACCAGACTTTTAGAAGACATCTGAAGGCAGCCATGTTTAGGGAAGCTTTTAATGTTTAATAGGTTATTGTATTTTAATATTTAGTTGGAAGTGGCCCAGAGTGGCTGGGGAAGCCCAGCCAGATGGGCGGGGTATAAATTATTATTATTATTATATTATTATTATTATTATTATTATCCTGATTGTGTTTCTCGGGCCAAAGAATCCTGGGAACTTTAGTTTGTTAAGGGTGTGCAAGAGTTGTTAGGAGACCCCTGTTCCCTCCCTCCTAGAGTGATTTAACAACCAATCCTTCTTCAAAGGGAACTCTGGGAACTGTCACTCATTTCCTAAAAAAAGCTCGTGTGTCCTGAATTTTACTTCCCGAAATGCGACCACCCTTGGCACACACCTCGTGTACATTTGCGTACACAGGCTGGGGGCCTCAATGACGCCCTTCTGGAGGCTTCACCTGGGGCAAAAAAAACCCTGCCCCCCCCCCCCATTTGCTTCAGCAACAAGTCTTGGGAGTCTGACAAGACTGGCATTGTAAGTATAATGTAACACTGGCTGTTAAATGGTAGCATATAGAGTACTTCATGTTGTGGTTTTATTTTATTTTTAATGGCGGATTATTATTATTATTTTTTTTTGCTGCTCTGGGCTCTCATGAGGGGGAAGGGCAAGATGGAATAATAATAATAATAATAATAATAATAATAATAATAATAATAATAATAATAGTGGCAATCCAATTGAAGGACATGGTGAAACATATACATAGATTTACATGCCAGTACAAGTTCAGCGGACTTTGGGTTAAACCTCAGCGCCTAGGACTTGCCAATCGCATGGTCGGCGGTTTGAATCCCCATGGCGGGGTGCGCTCTCGTTGCTCGGTCCCAGCGCCTGCCAACCTAGCAGTTCGAAAGCACCCTCGGGTGCAAGTAGATAAATAGGGACCGCTTACCAGCGGGAAGGTAAACGGCGTTCCGTGTGTGCTGTGCTGGCTCGTCAGATGCAGCTTGTCACGCTGGCCACGTGACTCGGAAGTGTCTGCGGACAGCGCTGGCTCCCGGCCTATAGAGTGAGATGAGCGCACAACCCTAGAGTCTGGCAAGACTGGCCCGTACGGGCAGGGGTACCTTTACCTTTACCTTACAAGTTCAGCGGAGGTATACTACTAGGTCTTTTTCTCTGTGATCTTGGATGATTAAAGAGTGGATTATACGGGGGGAGCTTTATTTGTGGGCAAAAATGCCTTTCCTTATTCCATGCAAAAGAGCATTTGAATGGCTTTCACCAGGAATGATGTGTCCTTCTGTATCTAAACCAGACTTTTGCTTATCGTGCAAGATTTTACTTCTCGTTGCCCCACCAGAAATCCCGCAAAACTTTCCTGAGTCCATAAAAGAAGCAGGGAGGGTTTTAAAGGAAGAACTATTGATGTAAGCTTCACAGTTCAAGTTAAAGTTTAGTGGCCGGCGGGGAGGGGGAGTTAACATTAAGAAGGGAGGAGGATGCCAAGTCCAACTAAACCAGAAGCACACTTGCAAGTTCATTGTTTTTCTCTAGCTGATTTAACCTAGAACATAAGCCCTGCTTTCTGTACCGACAGATGCATTTTGGAACCACCGCTCTGTGTGAACATATACGCACTGTTTGTGGAAACAGAACGTTGGTTGCAAAGTATGCTTAAGGGCTAAGGTTTCCTAAGGTGCGCCGTGTAAACCAAGAAAATACATAAACACACTAACCAGCTAAAAGCCTTCTATGGACCCCCGGGGAGCGAGGGGGGGAAAGGACTGTCAGTTGCTCTTTGGACAAAGTGCAAGGGTAAGCCTCTCTCTTTTGCAACTGGATAAAGTGAGACAGAAGGGGTCTAGGCAGAGAGAGGAGTGGGAGTACTTTAGGGGTCAAGGAGGCAGGGGAGAGGAGGAGGAGGAGATACAGAAGTGATCCGTTTGGCTCCATACTGTGCCTCATTCTTCTCCAGATGGCAGCGACAAGCCCATCTGTGTCCCCCGGGGTCAGGCAGGCCAGTCCCTCCGCTCCAGCTATGTAACTGTTCTTGACAAAGGGGTCAAAGGGCACAGGGAAATGGAGGCGGTTGCCAAACTGGGAGAGCCATTGTTTCCTTCAGCCCAGTGGCCAGTCTCAGACAAAAGCAGCACCAGATGCACTCGCTAGAGAAAGTTGCAAAAATGACAGGTAGGTACGATAATCCTACTCTCTTTCATAACATCACCCTAAAATAAAATTAAAAAGTATCGATAGACTGAGCTTGGCATCAGAACGGGTGTGAGGTGCTTTTTTAAGCAATGCTGCCACAATCCGAATTAATAAAACACAAAACACAGCATTATAATCAGGGGTCCCGTAGTTTCAGTATTTTTCTTCTCTCTCATAGTTTTCCTGCTTCTAACAATACGCTTCTCACCATTGCTTGCTAGAAACATTTGGGTTTCTAGATACATTAGATTACTAGGTAAAGGTAAAGGGACCCCTGACCATTAGGTCCAGTCATGACCGGCTCTGGGGTTGCGGCTCTCGTCTCGCTTTATTGGCCAAGGGAGCCGGTGTACAGCTTCCGGGTCATGTGGCCAGCATGACTAAGCATAACCAGAACAGTGCACGGAAACCCCGTTTACCTTCCCGCTGGAGCGGTACCTATTTATCTACTTGCACTTTGACATGCTTTCGAACTGCTAGATTGGCAGGAGCAGGGACCAAGCAATGGGAGCTCACCCCGTCGTGGGGATTCGAACCGCCGACCTTCTGATCGGCAAGTCCTAGGCTCTGTGGTTTAACCCACAGCGCCACGTGCGTCCCTCACACATTAGATTACTGCAATGCATTATATGTGGGTCTGCCTTCAAAGATGGTTTGGAAACTGCAGCTGGTGCAGAATTTGTCAGTCAGGGTGAGACAGTCTGAGCACAGAACACAAATCCTGGCCCAACTGCATTGGCTACCAATGAGCTTCCAGCCCCAATTCCAAGGGCTGGTTTTATGTGGCCCAGGCCTCCAGAGTCACTTATGGATTCACTGTGAAGACTGTTTTCATGGAAGACAATCTTACTCAGCTACAAGTGATCACCAAAGAAGATGACCTCAGGGACCACCTCTTCCCATATGAACCAACCCAAACCTTGTGTGCCCCCTTCACAGAAGGTCTGGAGGGTGGTAACACTGCTTGTGGAATGCTCTCCTCAGGGAGGCTCACCTGTCCCCGACATTATTTATTTCCCACCAGGCCTTTGGCTTTTAATTATCTGTGGACTCCTTCAGTGTGCGGGATATTTTAATCCTGCCTTTTAAAAATATGAATGTATTTCAAATTTTGCAATGTTGTGTTTCACGCTGTTTATAACTGTATGTGTTACAGTGGTAGCTCAGGTTAAGTACTTAATTCCTTCCGGAGGTCCATTCTTAACCTGAAACTGTTCTTAACCTGAAGCACCACTTTAGCTAATGGGGCCTCCTGCTGCTGTCGTGCCGTCGCAGCACAATTTCTGTTCTCATTCTGAAGCAAAGTTCTTAACCCGAGGTAATATTTCTGGGTTAGCGGAGTCTGTAACCTGAAGCGTATGTAACCTGAAGCATATGTAACCCGAGGTACCACTGTATTTATTTATCGTTGTCACATTGAGTTACATTGGTAAAGAAAACAACTAATAAGTTCAATAAAGCATGATAATAATAAGTAGCAGGAGAGGTTGCAGCAGTTCCTCGGCCCGTTCCTCCCCAGTCATGTTGCCTCCTCTTATCTCCCATCTGCTGAAGCAAGCAGGGCTTCCGTTTTCCTCTACGGCTTATGGGGGAGGCGACTCAGCGATGGAATGGGTGGAAGGTGTGATGGAGAGAACATTCTGCATTGCAGGCGATATAGTTGCTGATTTGAATTAACTGGAATGATAAGGCAGCAAACTGAGTCAGGATCTACAGCAATATTTTACTCCAAGGTAAGGGTGTAAAAAGGGATGCGGGTGGCGCTGTGGGTTAAACCACAGAGCCTAGGACTTGCTGATCAGAAGGTCGGCGGTTTGATTCCCCGCAACGGGGTGAGCTCCTGTTGCTTGGTCCCTGCTCCTGCCAATCTAGCAATTCGAAAGCACATCAAAGTGCAAGTAGATAAATAGGTACCACTCCAGCGGGAAGGTAAACGGCATTTCTGTGTGCTGCTCTGGTTCGCCAGAAGTGGTTTAGTCATGCTGGCCACATGACCCGGAAGCTGTATGCCGGCTCCCTTGGCCATAAAGCGAGATGAGCGCCGCAACCCCAGAGTTGGCCACAACTGGACCTAATGGTCAGGGGTCCCTTTACCTTTACCTTTAAGGGTGTAAAGCATGGGTAGGCAAATGAAGGCCCGGGGGCCGGATCCGGCCCAATCAGCTTCTAAATCCGGCCCATGGACAATCAGTGTGTTTTTACATGAACAGAATGTGTCCTTTAATTTAAAATGCACCACTGGGTTATTTGTGGGGCATAGGAATTCGTTCTTTTATTCAAAATATAGTCTGGCCCCCCACAAGGTCTGAGGGACAGTGCACCGCCGGGCCCCCTGCTGAAAAAGTTTGCTGACCCTTCTGTGAAATGGCTCCCCCAGACCCAAATGGAAAATATATCACTGAAAAACTGGGGCTAGGGGGCGGGGGCGGGGAGAGAGGATTGCAGCCACAACTTAATTTATTGGTACAAATATGAATTCTAGAATTTGTCGGGGAACCCAAATTTTAATATCCGATCTATGAGTTTGTGTTTTAGTTGCGACCCAAATGCTGAAACCCGTGTTTGTTGGTCATTGTGGTGGGGGCGTTTGCAATAATGTAAACTGGTGTGAGAGGAGGGAGGCGATTGGTCAGCTGGCTGCTGATGTCAAACTTGCATATACAGTGGTACCTCAGGTTAAGTACTTAATTCATAGAATCATAGAGTTGGAATAGACCACAAGGGCCATCGAGTCCAACCCCCTGCCAAGCAGGAAACACCATCAGAGCACTCCTGACATATGGTTGTCAAGCCTCGTTCCGGAGGTCCTTTCTTAACCTGAAACTGTTCTTAACCTGAAGCACCACTTTAGCTACTGGGGCCTCCTGCTGCCGCTGTGCTGCTGGAGCACGATTTCTGTTCTTAACCTGAAGCAAAGTTCTTAACCTGAAGTCTGTAACCTGAAGTGTATGTAACCTGAAGCGTATGTAACCCGAGGCACCATTGTATGCAGGGCACCTTGCTGTTTTTCTTTCCTATGTTGAGGAAAGGAGAATGTTCCGCAAGGGAAAAGATCACAGGTTCCTCAAACAAAATCTCTTACCTCCCCACCTCTCTCCCTGCCCCCCCCCCAGCCCCAGTTTTTCAGTGATATATTTTCCATTTGGGTCTGGGGGAACCATTCCACAGAAGGCAAAAGCAAAGGCAGAGAAGTTTACATGCATAGGTGATGATGTCATGTTTGGGCCATATAGAAAGAAGGGAAATATTTAGAATTGGGATTAAATGCATGTAACAACTGGACTCTGTTGGAAACAACAAGAGCTATAACTAGGGCCAGATCTATATGAAGTCACCAGCCTTGCCTGGAAAGAAAGGAACTTCCTCTTCCACACCCAATTCTTTTCTAGGAAAGTCCTGTTTGTTTTGCGCGGTCTTAACCGGTCCTAGTGATCACGGCTTTGCCTTTGGAGGCCGGAGGGGAGGTTGGCGGTAGTACAGAGAGACTTCCCCTTCTGTAACAGGCTCGTGTTTACTCACCTGAGCCACTTCCCCCCGCTCACTTTAGCTGTCAACGTTTCCCTTTTTTAAAAAGGGAAATTCCCTTATTCCGAATAGGAATGTCCCTTAAAAAAAAGGGGGAAACGTTGACAGCTATGCACTTTAGGGAAGATCGCGCTCTCATTATACTTTTTGAAAACTTTGGAAGGGATCCCGCCCATGCAACTTCCGCTGTCTACTCGGAGGCGCTGCTAGCTTTAAAAAACAACAACCCCACGTTTGATCAATTTACTGCTCTTGATTGACAGGCAAGAACTTGCTCACCTTTTATTGCTTTGCACGGCCGATAAATGCATGCACTGATTTCCCTGGAGCGCTGCAAACGCTCCTTGCTCTGGCGTTTAGCTTTTGATTTTGGGAAGGGCATTGCAGCCGGCCTGGAAAGAGCAAGCGCACGGAGCGGCGGCCTCTAGGAAGTCCCCCCCCCCCCACTCTCTCTCTCTCCGGCCGCCCACCCCCGAGGAGGCGTGGCCTGGGCCGCCCTTCCCTTTCCCTCCGGCAGCTGGAATGCTTGTTAGGTAAACACCGCATAGTAGAGTTTCTGGCGCCGCCCACCCCCAGCCCCCCCCCCGCCCGCCCGCCTCACGCCGGACCAATCGCGAGGCCGGAGCGGTTTCAAGGCTGCTCTCTCTCTGCGCGGAGAAGCCCCCGGACGGGCGACAAAATAACAAAAGCTTTGGGACGTTGCAACCTCGAGCGGGGCTCCCCCCGCAGCTGCGCCTTCGCCCTGCGCGCCCGGCGCGGTGCCCAGTTCCGGGGAGGCGAGCTGCAAAAAAGGGAGCTGCTGCGGCTGGTTGTTTATCTGGAGGAGGCGGGGGGACTGGAAACCGCCTGTGTCCCATTTCCTCTCTCTCTTGTGTGTGTGTGTGTGTGTGTGGCCCCCCCTCCTCCCTCTCCTCCCTCCCTCCAGCCCTGGATTCTCCATGTTGGACCCGATCTGAGGAGCATCTGCGTCGCTGCCTTCGCGCGCGGCTTCCTCCGGGGTTGGGCAAGTGAGGAGGGAGTGGGCGACATCGTGCTGCCTTGCGCTCCCCCCACCCCACCCCGCTCCTCCTCCTCTTCCTCCTCCCTGGACATTTCCCTCCTTTCCACCCCCCTCCTCCTCCCTCCTCCCTCCAACCAAAGGATCCCCAGGGTCTGTGGGATTGTTAGATGGAAAGCCGGTCCATCATCACCCAAGTGCAGAGGGACGAAGCCTTGGTGCTTTCGAAACAAGGTAAGGGGACTTGGAAAGTTTGGTGGGTTTTCGCTTTCGGCGGGGTTGGCGAGGGTGTGTTGGTGTGTATGTGTTTGCGCGCGCTCCGCTCGCGATCTGTGCGGGGTTAGGGAGATCCCTTGAACCCTGGCGGGGGAGGAAAGGCGTGCACGCGCCCTGAAAACACTCACATATTCTCTCCCCCCCCGCACAAACACCCCTTCTCACCCCAATTCCTGGGGAAGCCTCTCCTCTTACACAACGCTGTCCCCTTTTTTATACGGACGATCCATGTTGCTCCCCTGGCTGTCATTTCCCCATCTAATCTCTCTTCTAAATCTATAGCCCTTTTGGCAGAGACGTCGTCGTCGCCCCCCAAAATTAGATCTCTCCTTACCCCACCCTTACTCGCTAGATTTTTTTTTAAAGGGGGGGGGGCTTGGGGGGAAAGTATGGTGCTTTCTTCCGGTGCTGGTGCGAAAAGGCGAGGGAGGGGTGCTTGTTTTTGTTGCTCCGAATCGCCGCCTCCCCCCCCCCCGTGCTACCCCAATGCCTGTTCTTGAGAGGCTGGGATTTGGGGGATTCCCCCCCCCCAAAGAAAAACATCCCAGCTATGTGGCAAGAGCCATCCCAGCGTTTGTTTTTCATACGACCTCCCCCCCCCCCCCCGCGCCCGGCGCGCTCTCTTTTGCGCGCGTGCGTAAGACACGCGAATCTCTCATTTTGCTTCCGAACCGATCAGAATGTGAAGCGTGTCTTGATTTTCTCCCCCCCCCCACCCTTCAAGTCGGAAATTTTAAATGCCCATCTATAGGCATAATTCCTGGCGACCTGTCGGGTGGCCGCCCTTTAATCTGGACTCGAGTGAAAACGAAGTTCTTCACCAGGCAAACCTCCCCCCTCCAAAAAAACAACAACCACAAATCCCCCCCCCCCATGTTGTTGTTGTTGTTGTTTTAAATCCTATGGACGTGGTTCTGTGTCTGGATATTCCACGCGTCTTTCCCACATCTCCCGATGCGTAGGATGCGCAGGGAGTCGAGTGGGAGTACTATTAAGGGCATTTGAGGCTGACCGTTTTGGGTTTAGTGTGTCAAGGAAACCGGTCTGCTTCTTGCAGTTTCTTCCCCAGAGGACTGACTCCACCTTTTAATCAGCATTTTCCTCAGTGGTGAAATGCACTGCTTTTTCATATTTTTAAAAGATGGCTTGTTTGGTGTGTGTGTGTGTGTTTTAAAACCAGTTTCCTCCTCGGAGGTGGCTCCCAAGACCTGATTGGAAGCGCTGGCATTTTTCCTTTGCCACAAACCTCTCTCTCTCTCTTCTCTCTCCCTCTCTCCCCCCCCCCTTTTATTTCTGCCTGTGTTTATTCAGCTGATGTTTGCTGTCCAGCCTTTGCTTCTCTGCTATTGGCGGGCAGCTTCCCCTCCCCTTATGTTCTTGACAGAAGGGGCCTCTAGAATTCCTATTGCAAAGGGCTAAGCATCACAGGGTGGGGTATAAAGGGGGGGGGAGAGATGGACGCTGTCCTCTGTTGGGTGCATCTGACTGATTGCCCTGTTTGATGCTGGGCAGCCCGACCCGAATGCATTGCTTTTTACTTGCAAGAACAGCCCATGGGACTTACTCCCAAGTCAGTGTGCGTGGGATCACAGCCTTACAGCAAGGCTGACGTTCCCTTGCCTTCTCTGTAGGCTTAGGCTGCAGATTTGTTTGTTGCCCTGAATGCTCCTGGGCAGATCTGCTTGCAAAATATTAGAAGTAATAACAATAAACAAACAATACTGTTTGGGGTGTGTGTGTTTTTGGTGTGGTTATTTATACTTCTGGACAGTGTAAACGGCATATTTTTCTCTTCATCTGTCTTGACTCTTGGTTTGGTGGAGAGACACACACACAGGATTTTCTAAAAGAGGTTGTGGAATGCCAGTTTTTGCCCCAGAAGTTCTGGGACCTCATTGGGCAGGAAGTCCTTGGCTCCTGAATTTTTGTCATTTACTGCTTGGTGTGCTGTTTTTCCTTGTGCTGGCCCTGTGTGTGTCTGTATGTGAACCCTGTGAAGTGTCCGTGGTCTTGACAGAGATTTTTTCTAGATCTAAATTTCAGCCATCTGGAAGGCTACAGAGGTTGCTGTGTGTCTCTTTTTTAATGTATTGTGATTTAATGAGTGCCATCCCTTTATAGACTCATAGAGTTGTCGAGTGGGAGGGGACCATAAGGCTCATCTGGTCCACCCCCCTGCAATGCAGGAATTATTTGCCCAGCATGGGGCTCGAACCCACGGACTAAGCTGTCCCAGGCCCTTAGTTTAGTTCTATGGAGTGTGTTGATTTGGGGAAAGTAGGGTGCTGGTATGTTTGGTAAGCTTTATGTCCTCTTTTGGACCACTTGAGAGCTCTGCATTCAGCTTGAGTGACCACCTGTTTAGAGAAGCGAAAGTGCCTGGTTTTGAGGATTTAGGCTGCAATAATCCTATGTCTGCATACTTGGGAGCAAGTCCCACTAAATTCAGTAGGTCTTGAGTAAACATACATAGGATTAAGCTGTGTATAAGAGGGGTGGACGCAGCTGGAGTTTCGAAAAGCTTTCCCTGCGGCTTGTATTTGCTGTTTGCGTTATCTATTCTTAATTCATGCTTATTATTTTTCATTTTCTATAAACTGCTTAGTGGAGTTTGTCTGAAAAGCACGTAAAAAACATATTAAATTAACGAATAATACAGTGCTAACTGTTGGGTACTTGAGTAAAGAAAAATGTTGAGGAAAAAATTCTAAGTCTATTTGTCTTTGCTTTTCATGTTTCTTTGCTTCCTGTTGATGCCTGAAAGGGGTTCAGTTTTTCGTCTTGCACATCTCAGCTCTGTCCCATTTCCCAGGCTTTTTTGACTTGTCCCTGTTAAGGAAAATGGAGGCTGTGATGGCAGTCGCCCAGGAGAGGAGAGGACTAGCTTGGATATGGAATTCTCTTGCGGATAAACGAGAGGCAAAACAGAGAAGGCCCCGTGGGGTCAGAGTGTTTAGGTGCGCTAGTTAGCGACAAGATGACTCCAGCTTTCTCCAGGTGTCAGAGGTTGCTCTTGTAAAACTAATAAGCAAAATTAGGCGTATTTACTGGTGCTGGTTTCTGGTCTTTTTATAGCCAATGCATTTAAAGGGAGGCTATAGATAATGATGAGGTGTCTCTGTGGATGTGTGCAGTCTCTGTGGGTGGCACCGAGAATGCAAGTCACTTTTACTGGCTCCAGCAGCAACAGGCAAGGATTTTGAGTGGTTCACTATAATCTCTTTATCGTGGGAATGTGCCCCTGTTTGGTTTTGGGTCCTCGCCAACCGTTTAGAGAAAGGCAGAGCTGCTCTTTTCAATACAGTACCGCCTTCTTATGGATTTCACATTTACAGAAAGGCCCAGAAGAAAGCTTGAGTTTCGTGTCAACTGGAGCAGGGAGTAACTCAGAAGAGATATTTTACCAAGGAGAGGTTGTGCTGGCAGGATCTAGTAGCTATCCTGAAGGAACTGGGGATATTTATCCAAGGCTTTTGGGTGGTGAGGAATGATAACGAAAATGTAATGTTGACAATTCTCAGCTATTGAGTAACGGATGTCCAGCAAGATAAGATGGTGGAAGGAATTCATAGATTATTGTTTTCAGTCGCTGCTCTTTGACTGAGGAACTCCCTTCCCTTCCAGGTCTAGGAAGGGTCAGCCCAGAATGGTTCCTTGGCTGAACTTAGCTCTGAATGGCTGGGTTAGGGATCAAACAGGTTCAATTTCCCTATTATGTGAAGAAATTTGATTATCTGATTCCCTCTCCCATTGCATTATTATTATTATTATTATTATTATTATTAGGAACTTACTGTATTGTAAGCCACCTTGGATTCCAGGAAGAAGCTGGCTGGAAAGGGGAAATGAAAATAAAGAAATGATTTTGTGTATGAGAAGCAAATAGGTATGAAATGTAGATGTAGCACAGATAGCACAAAAATGCCTTCCTCCTGTATCCTTGAGAGTTCAGGGAGGTCACTGGTTCATTGACACACAGGCGAGAGACTCCTGGAGTCTCAAACTGGGGCTGGGAAATGTTCCCACGATCAGGAGCTGCTATTTGGGCCATTGAGATTTGTTATTGCTACTGCTAGGATCTGTGTAGAGATTTCCCCCCTGGATAGTCTGTCATTACTCTTGGACTGTTTAGGATAAAACCAGTTTAGCCTTGTGGTTCTCAAACTGTATCTCACAATACAGTGGTACCTTGGGTTAAGAACTTAATTCGATCCGGAGGTCTGTTCTTAACCTGAAACTGTTCTTAACCTGAGGTACCACTTTAGCTAATGGGGCCTCTCGCTGCTGCTGTGGTGCCACCACACGATTTCTGTTCTCATCCTGAAGCAAAGTTCTTAACCTGAGGTACTATTTTTGGGTTAGCGGAGTCTGTAACCCGAAGTGTCTGTAACTCGAAGTGTCTATAACCCGAGGTACCACTGTATTCAAGCATAAAGGTGGGTTAAAGCAGGGGTAGGCAACCTAAGGCCCAGGGGCTGGATGTGGCCCAATCGCCTTCTCAATCTGGCCTGCGGACGGTCCGGGAATCAGCGTGTTTTTACATGAGTAGAATGTGTGCTTTTATTTAAAATGCATCTCTGGGTTATTTGTGGGGCATAGGAATTCGTTCATTCCCCCCCCCCCCACAAAATATAGTCCAGCCCACCACATGGTCTGAGGGACGGTGGACTGGCCCATGGCTGAAAAAGGTTGCTGGCCCATGGCTTAAAGGATAGGATTGAATATGAATGCTTTCATGACCCTCCCCTTCGTGTTTTCTTCCTCCCCGCCTCCCAGTTTAAAGAAATGCATAAATACTCAGGCAATACAAGCATTCTTCACACTCATAAACACCTCTTTAAAGGTAAAGGTAAAGGGACCCCTGACCATTAGGTCCAGTCGTGACCGACTCTGGGGTTTCAGCGCTCATCTCGCTTTATTGGCCATGGGAGCCGCGTACAGCTTCCGGGTCAAGTGGCCAGCATGACTAAGCCGTTTCTGGCGAACCAGAGCAGCGCACAGAAACACTGTTTACCTTCCCGCCGGAGCGGTACCTATTTATCTACTTGCACTTTGACATGCTTTCGAACTGCTAGGTTGGCAGGAGCAGGGACCGAGCAACAGGAGCTCACCCCGTCGCGGGGATTCGAACTGCCGACCTTCTGATCGGCAAGTCCTAGGCTCTGTGGTTTAACCCACAGCGCCACCCGCGTCCCTTATACACCTCCTTAGGGGTGCTTATTCCATCTCCAGGTAGCCGTCTTGATGCGCTTCTGGAGTCCAGCTCTCATCATCTCTCACCATGGACCATGCTGGTGGAAACGGATGGGATTTGGAGGCCGCAGGTTCCCCCATCTGTACTAAGACCAATCTGAGCCTCTTCTTGCAGAGTCAGGGATTGGGACCATACAGTGAAAGTATGTGTGTGTGTGTCTGTAAATCTCACATCCCTAGGTGCCTGCACCACGATTTTTGCCACTAGCTCTGTGAGTTGGTCTCTAAAAAGAGCAGGCACCAAGCATGTACGTATGCAAACAAAGACATTTTGACCCGCAAGCTGTTACCTCTTAGCCTAGGTGGGTGTGGGCAGGCTGCAGTCAGCTGGCAGTGATGGAAATCTACTCAGAGACGCCTCTGTTATTAAAGCGTATGTCCCAGGACTGGTAATACAGGTCGGCAGGCCTTAAACGAAGGCCTGAGCAAAGGTGGAAAACCGAAAATGGGGAGGGGGAGGGGGATGGTTCATATGGGAGAGCATCATTGATTCCTCTGGGCTTAGAGGAAACTGCCACCCGTAATGGAAAGGAAATAGGACAGGAATGTAAGTCTCCACAATACAGTATCCAGGAAAGCCAAGCTCTGGGTAGGGGAAGAGTCAAGGAAGACCTTCCCAAAATCTTGGCTGCTGTCCTCAGAGAGAGAGAGAGAGAGAGAGAGAGATTGAGAGAGAGAGAGAGGTGCCTTGCTGGTTGAAAAATATAACTCAGAACACATCGGGCAACTTGCTAACCAGAAAAGCTGTGTTTTGTTTCTCCATATATTTATTGATTTTTCTGTGTGTGTGTGTGTGCAATGTAAATGTTGTACAAATCAACATAAAAACAGTAAAATAATATAAAAAAACAGAAATTAAGTGGTATGGGGTCCAATCTTGTGGAACAGCTGCCCCCCCCCCATTTGGAGCAAATTACTGATGATGTTTCACATGTATGTGTATGTGATACACAGACACAGAGTGCTTTTGTTGTAAGCCTTGCACCAAGACATAGTGAGCAGCATTGGTATTCTTGTGTGTAGTTCCTTCCTTCCAGGAAATGGCAGGTTCTCCACCCACCATCTGCCTAAAACGTTTCTGGTTCTCAAAGGCAAAAATTTCCCCAGTGCTATCCCTGACCCCGTACTCTGTTCTAAGGAAGGCCCCTCTGACATTGGCACCAGAGCATCTAAGGAAGGCCTCCTGCCCACTCTCCATCCCAGCATGGCTATGAGTGGTGCTGCAAGCCTTCCTGAGCTTTTCCTTCCTTCCAGCCGCCCTCCCCTTCCCTGGCAGGGAACCCAGGGATGTAAGCTCTGGTCCATGTAAGGCCCCACCCACACCATGGCAGTACCATGCCACTGTAAACATCCATGTCACCCCACTCCATCCTGCCCCAAAGAATCCTGGGAACTGTAGTTTGTGAAGGGTTTGGGGAGTTTAATTCTCATCAGTTGTAGCTTTTGACAGTAAAAATAAAGGTAAGAGCTGTTCGACAGTGGAATTTGCTGCCAAGGAGTGTGGTGGAGTCTCCTTCTTTGGAGGTATTTAAGCAGAGGCTTGACAACCATATGTCAGGAGTGCTCTGATGGTGTTTCCTGCTTGGCAGGGGGTTGGACTCGATGGCCCTTGTGGTCTATTCCAACTCTATGATTCTATAAAGGGACCGCTGACCATTAGGTCCAGTTGCAAACGACTCTGGGGTTGTGGCTCTCATCTCGCTTCACTGGCCGAGGGAGCCGGTGTACAGCTTCCGGGTCATGTGCCCAGCATGACTAAGCCACTTCTGGCGAACCAGAGCAGCGCACAGAAACGCCGTTTACCTTCCCACCAGAGTGGTACCTATTTATCTACTTGTACTTTGACGTGCTTTCGAACTGCTAGGTTGGCAGGAACAGGGACAGAGCAACCGGAGCTCACCCCGTTGTGGGGAATTGAACCGCCGACCTTCTGATCGGCAAGTCCTAGGCTCTGTGGTTTAACCCACAGCGCCACCCGTGTCTGTAGCTTTTGATAGACCTGTCCAAACTTGCGTATCCAGCTGTTTTTGGACTACGACTCCCATCATCCCTAGCTAGCAGGACCAGTGATCAGGGATGAGGGAAACCGTAGACCCAAGTTTGGGAAACACAGCTCTACAGCTTTACTTGATTTTTTTTTTTAAAGACTTTTAAACAAACTACTTTATCCATGCTTCTGGATTTAAAACATCAGTTCTAATACAATCAAATGTCCTTAAGAATACCCAACAACATAAAAATGTGATGCGTGGGATTCCATGCGTACATGCAGGACTCTGTGCTGGCCGGGTGCCAAAGCATTTGATATCAAGGCCTAGACGTTGGGGGCGGCGAAGGGTTTGTCTGGGTTGTACATATCCATTTCCACGTTCCATCCCCACCCCCAGCCTGTCTAGAAGAGAGTTTTGCTTTGTATCCTGCGGAAAGGAGAGTAGAGAGAACAGATGTTATCATCGGTTGGTAGCAGCAACACAGGTTCATCCCTAATTATTACCAAAGTTTGTAGTTCTCTACACTTGGTAGCTTGCAGTGTCGCCTGGCAAGCCAGTTGGGTGGGTACCTTTTTGGGGAGGGGAGAAATGTCGACTTGGAGATTGCTACACCTTACAGCTTCTTTGGTTGCAGCTCCAGTTATTTCAACTCCACCCTGTTCACATTTCAAGTGAAGTTTGAAAGCCCCTCGCCAGGAATCGTAAGGCAGTGAGAAGCTGGGTGCGCACGCATTGTAACCCTGCGCAAAGCTCATCCCCGGAGGGAGTTTGGAGCGTCTAATGTTCAGCGAGTCCCGCTGAATTCTGCACATGCCCCTAAAACACACACACATTATAGCGCTGCACCACAAGGAACATTCATTCAGTAAAACTGGGCTGCGAAGCTGTTGTCAATCTCCTCCGTGTCTTTGCACTCATTGGCTGGGAGGTGGGGTTGGGTTTGCAATTGGACGAATGAGCGTTGCCATATTTCAATAAGTGAAAATCCGGACAGAAAAGTTGTGAGCTTTTTTTTTTGGCAAAGATGTTGAGCTTCTTCGGGGAAATAGCTAAGAAAATATGACATTTAAAAGCTGTTTTTAATGAAAATAGGCAAAAACGACATTGACAATGTCAGTTGCTGTACATCTGGATTTTCCCGGGCATTTAGCTGATTTCTGCCCAGACACTGCTTCCAACTGCAGTATTCTGAGTATGTCTGTATGGCAACCCTAGATAAATACTTTCATCATGTTTCCTCTCCCTTTTATATCCCAAGAGTCGGGGGATAGAGAGAGGGGTGTAGGTATGTGCATAGAAACTAGCCTACAATATGAAGCATAAAATTTGCACCCTTTGCTCCACCCACTTTCCCCTCTGGCCCTTCCCACCACTGGAACTCAGACCCTAAATGGTTGAACAGAAGGGAATGTGGTCTCTGGCCTAAAAATGCTTCCCCAAGACTTGAGACTTGATTTATTTCAATGGAAGGGCCACAGATGTCCCTGAAGTGGTCAACCTGCCATGTAAAAACCCTGCCTCCTCCCACCCCCTGCCACAGGGTCACAGCCCTCATATGAAGTGTCACAGCTTGCACAGGAGGGAGCTTGCCCCTCAACTTTCTCAAACTTGGATCTCCAGTTCTTGTTGGACTACAACTCCCATCATCCATAGCTAGGAGGACAGGCCGTCAGGGCTGATGGGAGTTTGACAACAGCTGGGGACCCAAGTTTAAGAACACTGCTAGACCCTAGGTCCACAGGTATGGCCAAACTTGGCCCTCCAGATGTTTTGGGACTACAGTTCCCATCATCCCTGAACACTGGTTCTGTTAGCTAGGGATGATGGGAGTTGTAGTCCCAAAACATCTGGAGGGCCAAGTTTGGCCATGCCTGCCCAGGGTCTAGGACATACTCTCTATCACCGAACTCCCAATCCCAAGAAGTCCACACAATATCTTGTACACATTTGAGCTTCACGTGGGATTGTCACTGACTGCCTTGCCACCGTCCACCCTCTATATCTGTGTGTATCTATATCATCTATAGGCAATGGAACAATCTTCCAGCAGAGATTTGGGAGGCGCCCTCCTCGCTTTCCATATTCAGGCGTGTCTTGGAAACCCCAAATATGTATGCAACACAAAATGATTGCCTGATCAAAAGCATAATTGCTGCACATCACTTGGTTGTGTTATATGAGCTGTCAGTGTATAAATACCTTTTATAAACAAGTAAATACGTCTGCAATGTACACACTCACCAAGTGAGAATAATGCTTCATGCATTGAATGACGTGACCCCTGTTCCAGCTTTATATTGTTAACCCATAAGGGGTCAACAGGGTTTGTTTGTTTGTTTGTTTGTTTGTTTGTTTGTTTGTTTTGTTTCTGCAAAAGATGTGATGCGGCGAAACCCCTGGAAGTTACTGCTGTAAGTTTGTGCTCTGTAGACTCTTTCATCTCTCTCTGCCTCTCTCTCTCTCTCTCTCTCTCTCTCTCTCTCTCTCTCTCTCTCTCTCTCTGTGTCTGCCCCCCCTCTTGAAGTGCAAGTGGATTTATATTCTTGTAACTTAATACAACTTTAGTGGACAAATGGGGACTGTGGTCTAAAGCTTGCGAGATCCCAGGTGCACAATATATTGCTTGGCTGCCTAAAAATACGTTGCTGGTGCCTAAGAATTTGAAGAATGTCTGATTCTTTGATGGGCATGCTTCTACACATAACAGTGACGTAAGTATTCATTTATGTGTCGTTAGCAAGTTCCCAGCGTGCACAGAAATTAAGGATGCATTACAAACAGTGGAGCGTTTTTAAGGCTACTCTTACGAAAAGTCTAAGTTCTCATTGCTCAGAAGCTGTCGTGCCAAGGAATAAATAAAACCTGACTGCTGCCCCGTCTTGCATGCCTGTGAAACAAGCTGCACACAGGGCCAAATGTGCTTTACTGTGTTAGGCTGCAGGAGTCAAGGCAGAGGATGCCACTCTGGCTGGTCTCGCTCAGTCTCTGAACTTAGGGGTGGGATCCAACCAAATTGTTGTGTGTCTGGAACAAGGTCTGCTTTCCATGCCCTCTTAAAATCTACTCTGGAGGGTTAGAGGAAGCCCTCCCCCAACAGATTCAGGGGGTGCACAGAGGGAGGAGTGGGTGGTGGTAGAAGTCCCATTGCAGGAGCAAGTCTTGTGCCTTGCATGCATACCCCACAATACTATGATGAATTCCACCCTAGACCTAATATCTTAACTATAGTCGTACCATTCAAAACATTCCAAAACCAAAGCGCAGCTTCTGATTGCTTCCTGCAGCCAATTGGAAGCTGTGGCAGATGTTCGGCTTCCGAAATATGTTCGAAAACCGGAACACTCACTTCCGGTTTTGCGACGTTCAGGAGCCAAAACGTTCAAGAACTAGGCTGTTCTAAAACCAAGGTACAACCGCACTCACAACATGCTGCATGAGAACATTGGAGCGCAGGCCATCTATTTCTGTTCTCACAGTGGCCACAAGTGGAAAATCCACAAGCAGGACATGTGTAAAAAGCACATGTTCTATTTATGTTCCTCATGCACGATCACTTGATTTTGCACTTTTCTGCAAAGCAGGAAGTCCCTATTTCCCTACAGTGTTGATGTTTAATGGTAAAGAATGTCATACATTTCATTTTTTTAAAAAAAATCCTTACGTTCAGGGCTAAGAGAGTTTTCAAAGCACTACAGAAATGCCCCTGTTATCCCTCCCTTGCAACTAAAAGCACGTTTAACATTTCTTTTTTTGGGGGGGGGAGATGTCTTGCATCTCTCCTGAAATACGCCTAGGCTCTGACTTTGGCAGACCTCCAAGTTCTCTTCCTAGGAAACTAGCAATTGGTGTTAAGCTGAGGGTGACTGAAGGAAACGGATTGACTGCTTGCCAGAGTTTGCAGGAGGCAGCTGCCGCATATGGTCCAACTAGAACCAGTTGCACCTTGAGAGGGGTTAGCAAGATCCACCTGATAACCTCACTAGCTTTCAGCCAGCAAAACAAAGCCCAGCCACCTGCTGCCACCACAACAAGGTGATGCTGTGTTTGAAACTGTGTGACATTGGGACGGGGGAGAAACCCCCCTTTCCATTATCGCAGAATAACGTAGGTTCTCATGAATAATAACGATTATCATGAAGATTCTGCTTCCTCGAAACCTGTAGGGGAAAACAAACAAGCCCTGGAGCTGCCTTAGTAGCTTAAGAATGGCCATGACTGGCTGTTTAAAAATAAAAGACGTTATGTACAGGCAAGGAAGGTAGCGAGGTGTTGGTTGTAATTCTGAATGTATTTCTGGGCTTTTTGCGTCTCTGCTGCCTTTGCTGTGATGCTGGAAATCTTCACAGTGCCCTGATTCAGACGAATATGTCTTGGCTTAAGAACAAACGGTTGGTCTGTGCACATGGCTCCTTCGCATCTTCTTTTGCAGTTTGCATGAACACAGGAGTCCCTAATTAACCATTGCTTCGTGTTTCAGGATCCTGGCACATTCTGAAACTGGTAACCATGGTTTCCCGGTTTGGATGAAACAGGAAACTAAGGATAATTGGATGCATCCTGGTTTAATTACATCTTCCGCCATAGGCTGCTCGTGGGGGCAAAAGCCTCATTCGTATCTCATTGTTAAGCGCTGAGCTTTGATCATCCGAACACAGCCAGCCAGAATACATTAGAATCCCCCTGTAAGGTTGCTGGTTCCCTCCTATGGATGGAGAATTGAAGTGCTCTGGTTCCAGTTCAGTCACCGCATTTTTCGCTCTATAAGACGCACCAGACCACAAGACGCACCTGGTTTTTGGAGGAGGAAAACAAGAAAAAAAATATACTGAACCTCAGAAGCCAGAATAGCAAGAGGGATCGCTGCGCAGTGAAAGCAGCAATCCCTCTTGCTGTTCTGGCTTCTGTGATAGCTGCGCAGCCTGCATTCGCTCCATAAGACGCACACACATTTCCCCTTACTTTTTAGGAGGGAAAAAGTGAGTCTTCTAGAGCAAAAAATACGGTAATTCTTCTGGAGACAGTGGGACACTGTCTGGCAACAACTCCCATCAGTCCCAGCCAACATGGCCCAGTGGTCAGGGGGAATAGGAGTTGTAGTCCATCAACATCTGGAGGGCCACAGGTTCACCAATATATACATAGTACTCTTAATGGGGATGCTGATTTGTGTGTGTGTGAAATGTGGAATTCCTGTGACAGAAACACTTCCTTAGTGGCAGACATTTGTATTCCGTTCAACACATGATTAATGATCCTGCAGGGGTTTGCGCACCAATGGAACAAGATGTCGCAGAATTTGGATCTCCAACTTCTGGTGACCAAGCTCATTCCATATTGGGTAATGTAGTGCTATATTATTTTGCACGATATTACGTAACCTGAGGCAGGCTAAAATCCAGAAGGTGGACAGATGAACCCAGTGAATGGGAAGACCTCCTCCTGTAACATTAATGTATACAAATGGTGCAGAACTTAGGGCAGGGCTCAGATATACATGCTCCTCTCTTGATGGTGGCATCATCATCATCATCATCATCATCATCAAATAATGACTTGCATAAGTGATTGGCCTATTATGTGGCTACTCAATCTAATGCCTCACAGATGTTATTGGGCTTCTATTCCCGTTAGCCCCAGCCAGCTTGGCCAATGTTCAAAGATCGTGGGAGTTTCAGTTCAGCAGTAACTTTAGGGCACCCTCTAGCTGCCCTTGGAAGAGGACATCATGGCTACAGCATCACAGAGTTCACCACTGACCAGACCCAGACCAGCTTAACTTCAGCAAGCATGTGGCCTAGTGTGCCTTCTGCTCACAAAACTGGGACATGCGCAACTTTCATCCAGGGGCTGCATGATGCCCCCAAAGTAGTTTTGTGTTGTAGCTGCTTTTCCAGCTGGAGTTACAGGATCAGATTTAAGGGATCTGCTCCCTAGACCACACTGTTCTTAATTCATTCTGTCCTCTCCTGAAGCTGTTTTCGTCAGAGTGACTTGAGCCACTTGTGTGTGTGATATTTAATACATCTGCCTGATGACGTGTGGGTGGATCCATGTTGAAATAGTAACATTCTTGCCCAGGCTCCCAACTGCAGTTCATTTTGATTGGCACTTCCTGCTTGCAGCTACAGTCAGCCTTTTGGGTAGCAACCAAGGCCACCCAGATAGGACATACCCCAATGCGGACGTAGTCTCCCTTTTTTGCATTACGGTTCTGATGCCCTCATAGTGATTTTCAAGTGTGACAGGTGACATGGGGCACATGGCACCCTACCATCCCCCCCCCCCCCCGTTTTGACTCTATGTTTTTTTTTACCATTTTAGAGATGTCCCTTCAATCTGGACTATTGTGTCATGACATGTGTTGTGTTCTCTCGGTTGCATTTTATTGGACGGGGAACCTGTGATCTTACCTGTGCCATTTGGTTGCTGTGGGTTAAACCACAGAGCCTAGGACTTGCTGATCAGAAGGTCCGCGGTTCGAATCCCTGCGACAGGGTGAGCTCCCGTTGCTCGGTCCCTGCTCCTGACAACCTAGCAGTTCGAAAGCACGTCAAAGTGCAAGTAGATAAATAGGTACCGCTCTGGCGGGAAGGTAAACGGCGTTTCCGTGCGCTGCTCTGGTTCGCCAGAAGCGGCTTAGTCATGCTGGCCACATGACCTGGAAGCTGTACCCCGGCTCCCTCGGCCAATAAAGCAAGATGAGTGCTGCAACCCCAGAGTCGTCCACAACTGGACCGCAACTGGGTCCCTTTACCTTTACCTTATCTGAGTCTCTAACACTGGGTTGCAGGCTCCCTGCTTTTACAGGTATATGCTGTTATCCTAAGAAGAGAGTGAGTGCAATTTAGGACTGTTTGAGTTCACCAGGTGCATAGGCGTAGAGAACCGTACAGGACTGTGTCTGTAGCCTGTTGTGACACGTTGGTCTGGATTGCATGGGCTGATGTGGCAAGAGGCAGCCAGTGAGGAAACTGTCCCCTGTTGTGTCCTGGAGCTAGAAATTTTGTGACAGCAGTGGGACGTATGGCTGCACCGAGGGAGGAGAAGGAATCCTGTGTGGAAGAACAAAAGCTTAAACACAGTCTTTGCATAATGTGTTGAAAGTGGTGTGCAGTTCCTTAAATAACTTTCAATAAAATTTACAAGCCAAGTGCTTGTCAATCTTCCCAGCCCAGACCCTGAAGCTTACAGTGGGGGCGATGGGTCCAGTTGCCGTCCGTCGCCCTAACATCTAGGTGGTTGTGAGGATAAAATGGTGGCGAAAACAGCCCTTTTCTTCTCTGCTTTGTAGAGGAAGGATGGGATAGGAATGTAATAGAATATTTATTCATCTTAAGACCTTTGCACGAGTTGCCAGAGACACCCAGAACTGGTTTAACTTGCTGGGCAACTGAGACGAAAAGTGCCTGCCTGTTTTCCCTCATGTCTTTTAGATGAAGAGGCTGGAGGCTTGGGCTAAAACTATTACTGTCGCTTTCCTTATTCTCTCCCTCCCCACAGTCCTGTACAGCACACAAATATACACATATATATGAGAATAAGAAAATACCGAGATGCAACCTGCAGTAAGTATGTGGGGGGAGAGATTGCTCAATCCTTTCACCTCCAGAATGTTGTTGTAAGAGTCGGTTTCTCAGCTCAGAATCACCCTCAGCATGTCGCTTTCTCCCTCCCTTCGGCATCGATGGTGCAAACGAACTGTATAGAATTCCTAATATCATTTCCCCTCCTGTCAATCCTGCAGGTCAAAATGTAGCTTGGCGTGGACGGATGGGGTGGGGGAGATTTTTGTTTAATAATAATAATAATAATAATAATAATAATAATAATAATAATTTATTATTTATTCCCCGCCATCTGGCTGGGTTTCCCCAGCCACTCTGGGTGGCTTTCAACAAAATATTAAAATACAATATTCCTTCAGATATTAAAAGCTTTCCTAAACAGGGTTGCCTTCAGATGTCTTCTAAAAGTCTGGTAGTTGTTTTTTCCTTTGACATCTGGTGGGAGGGCGTTCCACAGGGCGGGTGCCACTACCGAGAAGGCCCTCTGCCTGGTTCCCTGTAACTTGGCTTCTCGCAGTGAGGGAACCACCAAAAGGCCCTCGGAGCTGGACCTCAGTGTCCAGGCAGAACGATGGGAGTGGAGATGCTCCTTCAGGTCTACTGGGCCAAGGCCGTTTAGGGCTTTAAAGGTCAGCACCAACACTTTGAATTGTGCTCGGAAACGTACTGGGAGCCAATGTAGGTCTTTCAAGACCGGTGTTATCTGGTCTTGGCGGCCACTCCCAGTCTAGGTGCCACTTTCTGGATTAGTTGTAGTTTCTGGGTCACCTTCAAAGGTAGCCCCACGTAGAGTGCATTATTTGAGCAGGAAAAAGATTGAGCGCAAGAACAGGCCCAAAGTTTGGTATCCTGAGACCAAGCAAGATGGCGGCTGACCTGTTTGTCTGCACCCAGATCTGTCCCCTATAAAGCAAGAGATGTGGAGCCCATTTTGAAGAGCAAAATGGGAGTATAGGGAAGGGCAGCTTCGATTGGCCGCACTCTCATGTGAGCAAGCAGTATACGTGTATCATTAAAGCAATACCTAGGTTGCAAAGGAAAGCCTTAAAAAAATAAAACAATATACCTATGTTAAACGCTTGGCATTTCAGTCCCTTTTTTTTGCTTTGTCATTTTATTTTTCATAATAAAAAAGAGTTCACTAGGCCAAGGCTTTATTTATTGTGGGGTCATAGTTAGCTTTATTGTGCCATTTTGACTACTGGCTGTTGTTTTTTTCTGCTGCTCTTTTAGTGTGCCTGTTCTGTGGATTTTTGTATGTTTTTATTGTCATGTACTGGGATTCCCCCCCCTTCTGATTTTACGCTCTGCTTGATGTTTTATAAGTCCCTTAGAGACTGTTTATGTAGCAGGCTACTGATAATTTGAACAAATCTTTCCCAGACTGCATCTATATTAAAATTCCATAGAATTGTAGAGTTGGAAATGACCATGAATCTAGTCCAACCCCTTGCAATGCAGGAATCTTTTGCCCAGTGTGGGGCTCAAACCCACAACTCTGAAATTAAGAGTCTCATACTCTACTAACGTAGGGACGCGGGTGGCGCTGTGGGTTAAACCACAGAGCCTAGGACTTGCCGATCAGAAGGTCGGCGCTTTGAATCACCGCGACGGGGTGAGCTCCCGTTGCTTGGTCCCAGCTCCTGCCAACCTAGCAGTTCGAAAGCATGTCAGAGTGCAAGTAGATAAATAGGTACCGCTCCGGCGGGAAGGTAAACGGCATTTCCGTGCGCTGCTCTGGTTCACCAGAAGCGGCTTAGTCATGCTGGCCACATGACCCGGAAGCTGTACGCCGGCTCCCTTGGCCAATAAAGCGAGATGAGCACCGCAACCCCAGGGTCGGTCACGACTGGACCTAATGGTCAGGGGTCCCTTTACCTTACTCTACTAACTGAGATTAATGTGTTTTAATTGCTTCTTGTTTGCTGCCCTGGGCTTCTTTGGGAGGAAGGGAAAGATGTAGGTTTTAAAATAAATAAATAAAGAATAGGTTTGGGTTTTCTAGACGCTGGATTTTGGATGTAGCTGTGCATGTACCTGCATGGAGCCAGTAGGTGAAACTGGCCAAAGCTCTGGGAGAGGGTGAGCTTTGCAGGTCGAGAACATCGGGTCCAATCTCTGACTTCACCTGTTAAAAGGTCTAAATGGAAAGAGCCTTAGGAAACGTTTCTGAAACCTGGCTTTAAGGCCTACTGAGAATTATAAGCTAGGTATTTATTTAAAACTATAATGCTTTCCTATTGGGAATATCCAAAGAAGCTTACAACAGCAAACAATTGAGTTAAGTGCAGTAAGAATGTATGACTAAAATCTTCACAAGAAGCCTCTACAATTGTTAAGGAACAATTAGGAGTCGGGTAAAAACTCAGAGATACACAAATTGGCCATTGAAAACCCTTGGAGAGTTAAAAAGGTCTTGGCTTGTCCTCTGAGCAGTACGTCAATGATGGTGTCTTCACAAACCTGCCTTGTGAAGTATCCCAAGAGGCATGCTCCTACAGTGGCTCCCAAACTCATCCCCCCCATCCCCACCTCGCAGACCCAGCTGAAAATTGCTGAGGGTCTTGGTATACCACTGAGATTTTTTTCCATCTGTCGTAGCAGTTGCCATACTAGACGCTGTATGATTCTTAATTGTACCTGCGTTGCTTCTTTAATTTTTTTATCGTATTTTATTGTTACTGTTCAAATTCTGTGGAATTAAAACTGTGACACAGTAAAACACAATATAATAAATAAGACGCCATAAAACTACAATTAGAAATCAAGATGAATGTTTAATGGAGACAGGCTGCAAACCGTCAGGATGAAACAGGTGGAGACCACAGTTTGAGAATCCCTGCTCAGTGTTAGAAATTTGCCAGGTGCCATTTTGCTACTGGTGGGTCCAGTTGAGACCATGTGGAGATCTCTGGATGGCAGGTTGGCAAATGACACCTACATCTTGCTGCAAAGCTTTCTTAAGCAGGTAAGCAGAAGAACTAATTGATCGTGTTTATATCCCACCTTTTTCCTCCAAGGAGTGTACAAGTTGTAAACTACGTAATTTGAGATTTTTTCCCTTTAAAATATAAGGCGGTATAGAAATGAAATTAATGATCCTAATAAGAAAGAAAAGGGCCTAGACATTCCATTGTGGCGGCTGTAACTCATGTTTAAAGTGTCATTTGGCAATTAGCTTCTGTATCTGAATTTCTAACTGTTATGTACTGAAGTTCTCACCCTGGGCCAGCAGGGGGATACTGTAGATAGTTATGCAAATGAAGGATCGAAAGTGACATTCAGTGATTGGATAGTTTGTATGCAAATGAAGGATTGAAAGTGACGTTCAGTGATTGGATAGTTTTAGAAAGTTGCTACAGTTACGTTGTTCTGGAGCTCTATATAAGCAGGCTGACTGAGCTGTTTGGCCTTTGAATAAACAAGAGCTGTTTGAAGAATCGCTGTGTCGTCTGATATGTTCGCCCACAACTTAACACTAACACTGTCCCTGCTGTAGGGTACCATGAGAGGACTAAACGGGAAAATGCAATGGGGGGATTCTGTGAACTCCAAACACTAATCCATGATGGGTGACTTTTTCCAAGGGAGCGGAATTCTGGTATATCTGGGACAGCAGAGAAAACGTCTCTGCTATCAGATGTTTGGGAGACCCTGAGCTAGGTCACTGGTCTCCATGCCTATATAAAGGAGCTGTTTCTGAGAAACTCACTCTTTTTTTCTATCCACCAGGCCGCTCTGCTAACCTCTCTTGAGGAATAATCATTCCTTGCTAAGGGCGCTCTGGAATCCATTTCCTGTCTGGTGTTACATTCTATTTTTCTTTACTCTTGTTAAAAATAGGTTGCAAAGGAAACAATCAGTTTGGACACAGTTTGAATGGTCCGAAAGGAAATGTATGGAAGGATTTGCAGCTGTTATTTCTTTATTTCACATATTTCTCCTTTCTCTGGTGTATTGCATTTCTAAGGCAGGCTGAAACATCTGATGACATCATCCAACAGGATTTTTATTATTTTTGCTCCTTTCAAAAGGTTGCGTTCATTTTGATATATGGCGGATTGCATTTTAGCATATTTCCCCAATACAGCAAAACGTTGCTGCGATTTGCAAATTTTATAAAGAAAATCATGGCACGATTAGCTGCAATTCTGTATAATACAAAGCACATGCTGAGTAAGGTCTTTGGAGATCATTCCTTAGTTCATACTGGGTTTTTGCCCATCTTTGCATTTCCTTTGGGAGATAATTTTTATGATTATGGAAAACAGGAAGGCTGTGCTCACACTGTCCTGCACTGTGCATTCATTCACTGCATTCCCAGGACTGGGTTTTTAATATATGCTCGCATGATGTACCTTGTTATAAGATACCACTGTTCGATGCATTGTTCTTAAACCAGCTTCACATGCTTTGCCTGTTCCTGATTCATCTCTAACCCAGGTGTGAACACTTTTGCATAGAGCAATAACATTCTCCTCCCAGCAGGAGACCCCAGTGTGTAAACAAGGAGAAACGGTTTCAATGCAAACTTGGATTTGGAGGCAGAAGGCAGATCCTGTAAATATGTTCTGAAAGCAAACCAAACAAGGTGGTACTGTATTTTTCGCACCATAGGGCGCACCCAGTTTTTAAGGGGGGGGGGTCAAGAAAAAAACCTCCCCCCCCAGCCCCAAAGCGCAGCGTACAGGCTGCGCACAACCTCTCCCTGCCGGAGGGGTTGCGCGCAGCTATGGCACAAGCCAAGGCAGCGAGCAGGATGGATCCCGCTCGCTGTTTTGGCTTCCCCTTTAGCCCCGTGCAGCATCTCCCTCCCGGGAGACGCTGCGTGGGGCTAAAGAATCCATAGCCCTGTGCAGCCTCTCCTTGCCGGAGGGGTTGCGCGCAGCTATGGAAGAAGGCAAGGCAGCGAGAGGGATGGATCCCGCTCGCTGTTTTGGCTTCCCCTTTAGCCCCGTGCAGCCTCTCCTTGCCGGGAGATGTTGCGCAGGGCTTTCCTGGGAGGTGGGGGGATTCCCTCACCTCTCGCAAAAGCCCGCAGAAGCCGCGCAACCCCTTTAAAGAGATTGCGGCTTCTCCTGGCTTTTCTGGGAGGTGGGAGAAGGGACTGATGCGGCCAGTCAGTCCCTTCTCCCTCCTGTGGAAAAGCCCGCAAGAGCGCACAGAGCTTGTGTGCGGCTCCTGGGGGCTTTTCCCGCCTGCCTCCCCCCCTGCATTCGCTCCATAGGACGCACACACATTTTCCCTTGCTTTTTAGGAGGGAAAAAGTGCGTCCTATGGTGCGAAAAATACGGTAGTCCCTAAGATGGTAAAGATAGGGTTGGAAACAATTGGGAAAAGTCTGGAGAAACTTCAGCAGCCACCGTACGGGCTTAGAAGGGATTTTAGAGTAGTGCTTGGCCAGGCTACCTTGCTCTGGCGGGCGGCAAAAAACCTGGGAGGTTTAACAGCCCCCATTGGGATAATGTATTCTGCATGTGGGCTGTGCTTAACTCTGGTAGGTCACAACTTGTTCAGGCCTGATCTGTCCAGCGAGATCCTGACTTTGTTTCCAAGTCTTTTCGGTGCTGTGTACCCAATGCATGCCCGAATGTTGCACTGAAAGCAGATGCCGACTTTTCATTCCTCAATCTGCTGCCTCTCCTGTCGTGCTTCAGATACTCAGAGGGGGAACATTCCTGTAAGAGTGCTGTCATTCACTGTGTCACAGGAGCATGATGATGAAGATCCCTGAACTTGCTGATCCTGGAATGAGAAGGGCAGGCAGTCTAGCATAGAATGATAAGAGTTGGAAGGGACCCTGAAAATCATCTAGTCCAACTCCCTGCAATGCAACGATATGCAGCTGTCCCATACGGGGATCAAACATGTTATCAGACCATGCCTCTAACCTACTGAGCTCCCAGTGCCTTGTAGCTCTGTAGCTCAGCCCATGATCCCTGTGTAAACGTTTGCCTACAATGTGCCTCTAGATTGGGGTCAGCAAATTAAGGCCATGGGGCTGGATGCGGTCCCCCAGGCTCTGCCACCCGCGCTCTGTGGACACCTTGCCGCGTGGGGACTGACTTCCAAGATGCTAGCACGGCTTCGGATTGGCCGCAGGAACTTCCTGCAGCCAATCTGAAGCCTAGTTGCCCGTGCGCTGAGGTAAACCCGGCGCGGCCATGGATGGAGAGGCCGGTGGGCGGGCGGCAGGTCTGGGCCGCGCCTTGGGCATCGTGACGGGCGCATTGTGGGGCATTAACTGGAGCTTGGTGCGCCTGGCGGCCGGCTCAGCACTGCTGCTGGTGGCGCACTCGGCGGCCGCACTGGAGCAGCTGGAGGGTGAGCTGCACGCACCTGCCCGGCGCTCCACATGCGTGGCTTGCCGGGCAACCTGGCCTTGGACGATGGGCCGCAGTGCATGGTGCACACCGAGATGAGCTCCTGAGTGCGTGCAGAGTGTGTTCCTCCTCCAGGCCTGGAGGCAGCTACGGGGACCGGCTTGCAGGAAATTTATATTTTTCAAAATATGGTCTGGGCCCCCCACAAGGTCTGAGGGACAGTGGACCGGCCCCCTGATGAAAAGGTTTGCTGTCCCCTGCCCTAGATGTGTAGGTTCCTGGTTTCCCCTCATAAATATTTTGCTGATGTGCTTTAAAGATCCGAAAGGCTGGGAGAAGATGTGGCCTTTTTTTCAAATGAGGACAGCATTTAATTTCTTACCACCTTCAGCAATAACCTGGTGGTCTGAAAATCTACATGTTCCTGCGTGCTCAGGGAGTCTTTTGAACCATCCAGAGAGCCCACAGTGGAGTTTGGCTTTCGTTTTCAGTGACACTATGGATTCTGGAATATCTACCCATGGTGCACTGCTTCTGATTTGGGACACTGTGGCTCAGTTGAAACTTGGCAGCAGTTGTGAACAAAATACAGTACTCGTCCACGTAAGCGTTGTCAGATAGCTTCCGCCTCAGTTTCTTGCAAGACTTCCCCCCCCTGAGAAAATTAAATTTCTTTTTCTCTGCACTCACATGTGTTGCTGGAATTAATGCTTGTGAGGTTCTAACCAGGAAGGTGCTTGTGAGGCAAGTGGAAAACGAGGCACTTGGCGAAGAACTCAGCCTCCAAAAATTGCATCTTACCAACAAGAACAGCAACAAGTTTGTAGCCTTCTGGGCTGTAAAGGGGGCTACCCTACAGAACTCTTTGATCATTGGGTGACTTGCAGAAATAAGCACCTATATTACACACATGATTTTCCACCGTGAGTCAAAGCAGGATGGCCTTTGTGCTGATTCTCAGGGTTGCCATATTTCAAACAGTGAAAATTCAGGCAGAAAATTTGAGCCTTTTTTTGGCAACGTTTTGCCCAAAGTTGTTGGCAAAATCCCTAAGAGCCGTTTTTTAGCTATTTTTATGGAAAATCGGCAAAAATGGCACTGCCGGCATGGGCTGCCATACGTATGGATTTTCCCGGAAATTTGGCCTATTTCTGCCCGGACACGGCTGCTGACTGCAGTATTCCGGTTACGTCCAGGAAATGTCTGGACGTACGGCAACCCTGTGATTCCTCTCCCCTCCCTCCCAGCTTAGTAAGTACACATGGGTGCAGCATATCTCCAATGTGGGAAAATACTTGTGCCCATGCGGTTCTAGGAAGACAATGGATTGGTGGTGTTCAAGACCAGAAGTTCTAGCCCCTGTGTTCAGTGCAGCTGGCAGTTGTGTATATACAAAAAATATTTGTCAGAGTATCTGGGACAATAAAAAAATTCATATAAAGTTGTGGAAGCAGTAAGGTTGTGTTTGTTGGTTGTTGTTTTTAAGGGTGCTTTTGGAACAGTGTTGTACAAAAGCAAACTGGCACATTGAGAGCCAGTGTGGTGTAGTGGTTAAGAGCGATAGACTCGTAATCTGGTGAACCGGGTTCGCATCTCTGCTCCTCCACATGCAGCTGCTGGGTGACCTTGGGCCAGTCACACTTCTCTGAAGTCTCTAAGCCCCACTCACCTCACAGAGTGTTGGTTGTGGGGGAGGAAGGGAAAGGAGATTGTGAGCCGCTTTGAGACTCCTTAGGGTCGTGATAAAGCGGGATATCAAATCCAAACTCTTCAAACTCTATTGTACTATTTTCCTGTAGCCAAAGGCCTTCTGTCCCTTCCAGTTTGCACGTCATAGTGGACCATAGATTAATGGATTACAGTGGCCTTTCCATTTTATCCTAACAACAACAAACTAGAGACGACCAAGAGTGAAAGGCCTATGGTCACCCAGCGGCTGAGTGGAGATGCAGCCCTGGTTCCAATCCAGCACTCTGCCCTCCACATTACCCTGGCTGTGTTAAGTATCCTAAGAAATTTCACAAATTTCTCATTCATTCACAGAGTGCAGTGCCCAACAGTGTGTCTGTCTGTGTATACAAAAATATAAATACAGTGTACATAATAATACGGACCTACTAGGATGGTGTACTCTGACTAGGCACAGGTTTTCCCCAACTTTGTTACCCAAGATCTTTTTAAAAAAAGAGGTCAGGATTGCATTTGGCAAATTGTACGTACCAAGCACGTGCTCTTCCCCTGAGCTGCAGCCTCACCCCTCGGCAGACAGGCCTGCACTTGTTTCTACTACGGGCGAGGGCTGCGAAAACACTTCTGGCTTGCCTGGTCTGCTCACGCTCACCTGACCCACATGTCCTGGGCAAAGAACACATCAGAACCGATGCCCGCACATTGTTGTTATGCAAGATTAACAACCGGTTTCAAGATTAAAATGATACCCGTTTCGTCTCCGGCTAGGGCTGAGTCTGCATCACAACATTGGCACTGCCAGCAGCAGGGCGAGCAGCTGGGAGATATGAACGGTTGACATTTAAAATTGAGACTGGCCTTGGGATGACCCGTTATTGACATGCCACTCAGAAAACCACAACAGTGATGATGGAAAAGGGATCAAGCTAGTCTGCTGTGTGAATCCCTCTCTCTGGCAGGTCTGCTCTAAACAGATCCGGGCTCTGTGTTCAAATATCATTAACGGCTTTAACAGTTCCTGATTTTTATTTGGCACGTTACCGTAATGCTGTCTTATTTTGTAGTGCGGCAGTGTTTCGTGTTTTTATATTGCAAGTTGCCTTGAGACTTTAAAAACCTTTTAAAGGTGGTATAAAAATATTTTAAATCATCTGCTATCCGAGGACGTGCTGCTTTCTGCATGCTAAATTTGACTTGGAATGTGGCTTCTGGATTGTGATCCCA